>NW_027551875.1:0-68286 GCF_045843805.1 Urocitellus parryii
TTTGATGTTTAGGTTTCACTCTGTTTTCTCCTATATGGATACATGTAGTTGGAACTCTAAATCAAACACGGTTTGTGCTAGCTCTTTGAAACTTGGCACAATAATGTAGTTCCAAGTTCTATCTCCATGGTTTGTGTCCTATGTAAGTAGCCCCAAGCAGAGACTGACCAGCATCACTTTAATTGAAAGGGGTTGCCAAGCTTCCGAAAAATTACGATTTCCTGAAATCTCAGCAAACATTTTTTCACCCAATCTTGATGATACTTGTAGGTAATGATGAGTACACCAATCCCACTTGGCTCACCAAATTTCGTTTTCTGGGTTAAACTGTTCCTTTGCAGTAACCTTTTTCATGTTTAGGTTTCACTCTGTATTCTCCTATATGGATACATGTAGTTGGAACTCTAAATCAAACACGGTTTGTGCTAGCTCTTTGAAACTTGGCACAATAATGTAGTTCCAAGTTCAATCTCTATGGTTTGTGTCCTATGGAAGTAGCCCCAAGCAGAGACTGACCAGAATCTCTTTAATTGAAAGGGGTTGCCAAGCTTCCGAAAAACTACGAGTTTCCTGAAATCTCAGCAAACTTTTTTTCACCCAATCTTGATGATACTGCCAGGTAATGATCAGTACACCAAACCCACTTGGCTCACCAAATTTCGTTCTTCTAGGTTAAACCGTTCCTTTGCAGTAACCGTTTTCATGTTTAGGTTTCACTCTGTTTTCTCCTATATGGATACATGTAGTTGGAACTCTAAATCAAACACGGTTTGTGCTAGCTCTTTGAAACTTGGCACAGTAATGGAGTTCCAAGTTCTATCTCTATGGTTTGTGTCCTATGGAAGTAGCCCCAAGCAGAGACTGACCAGAATCACATTAATTGACAGGGGTTGCCAAGCTTCCGAAAAACTACGAGTTTCCTGAAATCTGATCAAATATTTTTTCACCCAATCTTGATGATACTTGCAGGTAATGATCAGCACACCTATCCCACTTGGCTCACCAAATTTCGTTCTTCTAGGTTTAACCGTTCCTTTGCAGTAACTGTTTTCATGTTTAGGTTTCACTCTGTTTTCTCCTATATGGATACATGTAGTTGGAACTCTAAATCAAACACGGTTTTTGCTAGCTCTTTGAAACTTGGCACAATAATGTAGTTCCTAGTTCTATCGCTATGGTTTGTGTCCTATTGAAGTAGCCCCAAGCAGAGACTGACGAGAATCACTTTCATTGAAAGTGGTTACCAAGCTTCCAAAAAACTACGAGTTTCCGGAAATCTCAGCAAACTATATTTCACCCAATCTTGATGATACTTGCAGGTAATGATCAGTACACCAATCCCAATTGGCTCACCAAATTTCGTTCTTCTAGTTTAAACCGTTCGTTTGCAGTAACCGTTTTCATGTTTAGGTTTCACTCTGTTTTCTCCTATATGGATACATGTAGTTGGAACTCTAAATCAAACACGGTTTGTGCTAGCTCTTTGAAACTTGGCACAATAATGTACTTCTAAGTTCTATCGCTATGGTTTGTGTCCTAAGGAAGTAGCCCCAAGCAGAGACTGACGAGAATCACTTTCATTGAAAGGGGTTGCCAAGCTTCAAAAAAACAATGATTTCCTGAAATCTGAGCAAATATTTTTTCACCCAATCTTGATGATACTTGCAGGTAATATTCAGCACACCAATCCCACTTGGCTCACCAAATTTCGTTGTTCTAGTTTAAACCGTTCGTTTGCAGTAAAAGTTTTCATGTTTAGGTTTCACTCTGTTTTCTCCTATATGGATACATGTAGTTGGAACTCTAAATCAAACACGGTTTGTGCTAGCTCTTTGAAACTTGGCACAATAATGTAGTTCTAAGTTCTATCGCTATGGTTTGTGTCCTAAGGAAGTAGCCCCAAGCAGAGACTGACGAGAATCACTTTCATTGAAAGGGGTTGCCAAGCTTCCAAAAAAAAACGATTTCCTGAAATCTGAGCAAATATTTTTTCACCCAATCTTGATGATACTTGCAGGTAATGATCAGCACACCAATCCCACTTGGCTCACCAAATTTCGTTCTTCTAGTTTAAACCGTTCCTTTGCAGTAACCGTTTTGATGTTTAGGTTTCACTCTGTTTTCTCCTATATGGATACATGTAGTTGGAACTCTAAATCAAACACGGTTTGTGCTAGCTCTTTGAAACTTGGCAAAATAATGTAGTTCCAAGTTCTATCTCCATGGTTTGTGTCCTATGTAAGTAGCCCCAAGCAGAGACTGACCAGCATCACTTTAATTGAAAGGGGTTGCCAAGCTTCCGAAAAATTACGATTTCCTGAAATATCAGCAAACATTTTTTCACCCAATCTTGATGATACTTGTAGGTAATGATGAGTACACCAATCCCACTTGGCTCACCAAATTTCGTTTTCTGGGTTAAAGTGTTCCTTTGCAGTAACCGTTTTCATGTTTAGGTTTCACTCTGTATTCTCCTATATGGATACATGTAGTTGGAACTCTAAATCAAACACGGTTTCTGCTAGCTCTTTGAAACTTGGCACAATAATGTAGTTCCAAGTTCAATCTCTATGGTTTGTGTCCTATGGAAGTAGCCCCAAGCAGAGACTGACCAGAATCTCTTTAATTGAAAGGGGTTGCCAAGCTTCCGAAAAACTACGAGTTTCCTGAAATCTCAGCAAACTTTTTTTCACCCAATCTTGATGATACTGCCAGGTAATGATCAGTACACCAAACCCACTTGGCTCACCAAATTTCGTTCTTCTAGGTTAAACCGTTCGTTTGCAGTAACCGTTTTCATGTTTAGGTTTCACTCTGTTTTCTCCTATATGGATACATGTAGTTGGAACTCTAAATCAAACACGGTTTGTGCTAGCTCTTTGAAACTTGGCACAGTAATGGAGTTCCAAGTTCTATCTCTATGGTTTGTGTCCAATGGAAGTAGCCCCAAGCAGAGACTGACCAGAATCACATTAATTGACAGGGGTTGCCAAGCTTCCGAAAAACTACGAGTTTCCTGAAATCTGATCAAATATTTTTTCACCCAATCTTGATGATACTTGCAGGTAATGATCAGCACACCTATCCCACTTGGCTCACCAAATTTCGTTCCTCTAGGTTAAACCGTTCCTTTGCAGTAACTGTTTTCATGTTTAGGTTTCACTCTGTTTTCTCCTATATGGATACATGTAGTTGGAACTCTAAATCAAACACGGTTTTTGCTAGCTCTTTGAAACTTGGCACAATAATGTAGTTCCTAGTTCTATCGCTATGGTTTGTGTCCTATTGAAGTAGCCCCAAGCAGAGACTGACGAGAATCACTTTCATTGAAAGTGGTTACCAAGCTTCCAAAAAACTACGAGTTTCCGGAAATCTCAGCAAACTATATTTCACCCAATCTTGATGATACTTGCAGGTAATGATCAGTACACCAATCCCAATTGGCTCACCAAATTTCGTTCTTCTAGTTTAAACCGTTCGTTTGCAGTAACCGTTTTCATGTTTAGGTTTCACTCTGTTTTCTCCTCTATGGATACATGTAGTTGGAACTCTAAATCAAACACGGTTTGTGCTAGCTCTTTGAAACTTGGCACAATAATGTACTTCTAAGTTCTATCGCTATGGTTTGTGTCCTAAGGAAGTAGCCCCAAGCAGAGACTGACGAGAATCACTTTCATTGAAAGGGGTTGCCAAGCTTCAAAAAAACAATGATTTCCTGAAATCTGAGCAAATATTTTTTCACCCAATCTTGATGATACTTGCAGGTAATATTCAGCACACCAATCCCACTTGGCTCACCAAATTTCGTTGTTCTAGTTTAAACCGTTCGTTTGCAGTAAAAGTTTTCATGTTTAGGTTTCACTCTGTTTTCTCCTATATGGATACATGTAGTTGGAACTCTAAATCAAACACGGTTTGTGCTAGCTCTTTGAAACTTGGCACAATAATGTAGTTCTAAGTTCTATCACTATGGTTTGTGTCCTAAGGAAGTAGCCCCAAGCAGAGACTGACGAGAATCACTTTCATTGAAAGGGGTTGCCAAGCTTCCAAAAAAAACGATTTCCTGAAATCTGAGCAAATATTTTTTCACCCAATCTTGATGATACTTGCAGGTAATGATCAGCACACCAATCCCACTTGGCTCACCAAATTTCGTTCTTCTAGTTTTAACCGTTCCTTTGCAGTAACCGTTTTGATGTTTAGGTTTCACTCTGTTTTCTCCTATATGGATACATGTAGTTGGAACTCTAAATCAAACACGGTTTGTGCTAGCTCTTTGAAACTTGGCAAAATAATGTAGTTCCAAGTTCTATCTCCATGGTTTGTGTCCTATGTAAGTAGCCCCAAGCAGAGACTGACCAGCATCACTTTAATTGAAAGGGGTTGCCAAGCTTCCGAAAAATTACGATTTCCTGAAATATCAGCAAACATTTTTTCACCCAATCTTGATGATACTTGTAGGTAATGATGAGTACACCAATCCCACTTGGCTCACCAAATTTCGTTTTCTGGGTTAAAGTGTTCCTTTGCAGTAACCGTTTTCATGTTTAGGTTTCACTCTGTATTCTCCTATATGGATACATGTAGTTGGAACTCTAAATCAAACACGGTTTCTGCTAGCTCTTTGAAACTTGGCACAATAATGTAGTTCCAAGTTCAATCTCTATGGTTTGTGTCCTATGGAAGTAGCCCCAAGCAGAGACTGACCAGAATCTCTTTAATTGAAAGGGGTTGCCAAGCTTCCGAAAAACTACGAGTTTCCTGAAATCTCAGCAAACTTTTTTTCACCCAATCTTGATGATACTGCCAGGTAATGATCAGTACACCAAACCCACTTGGCTCACCAAATTTCGTTTCTTCTAGGTTAAACCGTTCGTTTGCAGTAACCGTTTTCATGTTTAGGTTTCACTCTGTTTTCTCCTATATGGATACATGTAGTTGGGAACTCTAATCAAACACGGTTTGTGCTAGCTCTTTGAAACTTGGCACAGTAATGGAGTTCAAGTTCTATCTCTATGGTTTGTGTCCTATGGAAGTAGCCCCAAGCAGAGACTGACCAGAATCACATTAATTGACAGGGGTTGCCAAGCTTCCGAAAAACTACAAGTTTCCTGAAATCAGATCAAATATTTTTTCACCCATCCTTGATGATACTTGCAGGTAATGATCAGCACACCTATCCCACTTGGCTCACCAAATTTCGTTCTTCTAGGTTTAACCGTTCCTTTGCAGTAACTGTTTTCATGTTTAGGTTTCACTCTGTTTTCTCCTATATGGATACATGTAGTTGGAACTCTAAATCAAACACGGTTTTGCTAGCTCTTTGAAAACTTGGCACAATAATGTAGTTCCTAGTTCTATCGCTATGGTTTTGTCCCTATTGAAGTAGCCCCAAGCAGAGACTGGACGAGAATCACTTTCATTGAAAGTGGTTACCAAGCTTCCAAAAAACTACGAGTTTCCGGAAATCTCAGCAAACTATATTTCACCCAATCTTGATGATACTTGCAGGTAATGATCAGTACACCAATCCCAATTGGCTCACCAAATTTCGTTCTTCTAGTTTAAACCGTTTGTTTGCAGTAACCGTTTTCATGTTTAGGTTTCACTCTGTTTTCTCCTATATGGATACATGTAGTTGGAACTCTAAATCAAACACGGTTTGTGCTAGCTCTTTGAAACTTGGCACAATAATGTAGTTCTAAGTTCTATCGCTATGGTTTGTGTCCTAAGGAAGTAGCCCCAAGCAGAGACTGACGAGAATCACTTTCATTGAAAGGGGTTGCCAAGCTTCCAAAAAACAACGATTTCCTGAAATCTGAGCAAATATTTTTTCACCCAATCTTGATGATACTTGCAGGTAATGATCAGCACACCAATTCCACTTGGCTCACCAAATTTCGTTCTTCTAGTTTAAACCGTTCCTTTGCAGAAACCGTTTTGATGTTTAGGTTTCACTCTGTTTTCTCCTATATGGATACATGTAGTTGGAACTCTAATCAAACACGGTTTTTGCTAGCTCTTTGAAACTTGGCACAATAATGTAGTTCCTAGTTCTATCGCTATGGTTTGTGTCCTATTGAAGTAGCCCCAAGCAGAGACTGACGAGAATCACTTTCATTGAAAGTGGTTACCAAGCTTCCAAAAAACTACGAGTTTCCGGAAATCTCAGCAAACTATATTTCACCCAATCTTGATGATACTTGCAGGTAATGATCAGTACACCAATCCCAATTGGCTCACCAAATTTCGTCTTCTAGTTTAAACCGTTTGTTTGCAGTAACCGTTTTCATGTTTAGGTTTCACTCTGTTTTCTCCTATATGGATACATGTAGTTGGAACTCTAAAATCAAACACGGTTTGTGCTAGCTCTTTGAAACTTGGCACAATAATGTAGTTCTAAGTTCTATCGCTATGGTTTGTGTCCTAAGGAAGTAGCCCCAAGCAGAGACTGACGAGAATCACTTTCATTGAAAGGGGTTGCCAAGCTTCCAAAAAACAACGATTTCCTGAAATCTGAGCAAATATTTTTTCACCCAATCTTGATGATACTTGCAGGTAATGATCAGCACACCAATCCCACTTGGCTCACCAAATTTCGTTCTTCTAGTTTAAACCGTTCCTTTGCAGAAACCGTTTTGATGTTTAGGTTTCACTCTGTTTTTCTCCTATATGGATACATGTAGTTGGAACTCTAAATCAAACACGGTTTGTGCTAGCTCTTTGAAACTTGGCACAATAATGTAGTTCCAAGTTCTATCTCCATGGTTTGTGTCCTATGTAAGTAGCCCCAAGCAGAGACTGACCAGCATCACTTTAATTGAAAGGGGTTGCCAAGCTTCCGAAAAATTACGATTTCCTGAAATCTCAGCAAATATTTTTCTCACCCAATCTTGATGATACTTGTAGGTAATGATGAGTACACCAATCCCACTTGGCTCACCAAATTTCGTTTTCTGGGTTAAACTGTTCCTTTGCAGTAACCTTTTTCATGTTTAGGTTTCACTCTGTATTCTCCTATATGGATACATGTAGTTGGAACTGTAAATCAAACATGGTTTGTGCTAGCTCTTTGAAACTTGGCACAATAATGTAGTTCCAAGTTCAATCTCTATGGTTTGTGTCCTATGGAAGTAGCCCCAAGCAGAGACTGACCAGAATCTCTTTAATTGAAAGGGGTTGCCAAGCTTCCGAAAAACTACGAGTTTCCTGAAATCTGATCAAATATTTTTCACCCAATCTTGATGATACTTGCAGGTAATGATCAGCAAACATATCCCACTTGGCTCACCAAATTTCGTTCTTCTAGGTTAAACCGTTCCTTTGCATTAACTGTTTTCATGTTTAGGTTTCACTCTGTTTTCTCCTATATGGATACATGTAGTTGGAACTCTAAATCAAACACGGTTTGTGCTAGCTCTTTGAAACTTGGCACAATAATGTAGTTCCTAGTTCTATCGCTATGGTTTGTGTCCAATTGAAGTAGCCCGAAGCAGAGACTGACGAGAATCACTTTCATTGAAAGTGGTTACCAAGCTTCCAAAAAACTACGAGTTTCCGGAAATCTCAGCAAAATATATTTCACCCAAACTTGATGATACTTGCAGGTAATGATAAGTACACCAATCCCAATTGGCTCACCAAATTTCGTTCTTCTAGTTTAAACCGTTCGTTTGCAGTAACCGTTTTCATGTTTAGGTTTCACTCTGTTTTCTCCTATATGGATACATGTAGTTGGAACTCTAAATCAAACACGGTTTGTGCTAGCTCTTTGAAACTTGGCACAATAATGTAGTTCCAAGTTCTATCTCCATGGTTTGTGTCCTATGTAAGTAGCCCCAAGCAGAGACTGACCAGCATCACTTTAATTGAAAGGGGTTGCCAAGCTTCCGAAAAATTACGATTTCCTGAAATCTCAGCAAACATTTTTTCACCCAATCTTGATGATACTTGTAGGTAATGATGAGTACACCAATCCCACTTGGCTCACCAAATTTCGTTTTCTGGGTTAAACTGTTCCTTTGCAGTAACCTTTATCTTGTTTAGGTTTCACTCTGTATTCTCCTATATGGATACATGTAGTTGGAACTCTAAATCAAACACGGTTTGTGCTAGCTCTTTGAAACTTGGCACAATAATGTAGTTCCAAGTTCTATCTCCATGGTTTGTGTCCTATGTAAGTAGCCCCAAGCAGAGACTGACCAGAATCACTTTAATTGAAAGGGGTTGCCAAGCTTCCAAAAAACTACGTTTTCCTGAAATCTGAGCAAATATTTTTTCACCCAATCTTGATGATACTTGCAGGTAATGATCAGCAAACCAATCCCACTTGGCTCACCAAATTTCGTTCTTCTAGGTTAAACCGATCCTTTGCAGTAACTGTTTTCTTGTTTAGGTTTCACTCTGTTTTCTCCTATATGGATACATGTAGTTGGAACTCTAAATCAAACACGGTTTGTGCTAGCTCTTTGAAACTTGGCACAATATTGTAGTTCCAAGTTCTATCGCTATGGTTTGTGTCCTATGGAAGTAGCCCCAAGCAGAGACTGACCAGAATCACTTTCATTGAAAGGGGTTGCCAAGCTTCCGAAAAACTACGAGTTTCCGGAAATCTCAGCAAACATTTTTTCACCCAATCTTGATGATACTTGCAGGTAATGATCAGTACACCAATCCCAACTGGCTCACCAAATTTCGTTCTTCTAGTTTAAACCGTTCGTTTGCAGTGACCGTTTTCATGTTTAGGTTTCACTCTGTTTTCTCCTATATGGATACATGTAGTTGGAACTCTAAATCAAACACGGTTTGTGCTAGCTCTTTGAAACTTGGCACAATAATGTAGTTCTAAGTTCTATCGCTATGGTTTGTGTCCTAAGGAAGTAGCCCCAAGCAGAGACTGACGAGAATCACTTTCATTGAAAGGGGTTGCCAAGCTTCCAAAAAAACAACGATTTCCTGAAATCTGAGCAAATATTTTTTCACCCAATCTTGATGATACTTGCAGGTAATGATCAGCACACCAATCCCACTTGGCTCACCAAATTTCGTTCTTCTACTTTAAACCGTTCCTTTGCAGTAACCGTTTTGATGTTTAGGTTTCACTCTCTTTTCTCCTATATGGATACATGTAGTTGGAACTCTAAATCAAACACGGTTTGTGCTAGCTCTTTGAAACTTAGCACAACAATGTAGTTCTAAGTTCTATCTCCATGGTTTGTGTCCTAAGGAAGTAGCCCCAAGCAGAGACTGACGAGAATCACTTTCATTGAAAGGGGTTGCCAAGCCTCCAAAAAACAACGATTTCCTGAAATCTGAGCAAATATTTTTTCACCCAATCTTGATGATACTTGCAGGTAATGATCAGCACACCAATCCCACTTGGCTCACCAAATTTCGTTCTTCTAGTTTAAACCGTTCCTTTGCAGTAACTGTTTTGATGTTTAGGTTTCACTCTGTTTTCTCCTATATGGATACATGTAGTTGGAACTCTAAATCAAACACGGTTTGTGCTAGCTCTTTGAAACTTGGCACAATAATGTAGTTCCAAGTTCTATCTCCATGGTTTGTGTCCTATTGAAGTAGCCCCAAGCAGAGACTGACCAGAATCACTTTAATTGAAAGGGGTTGCCAAGCTTCCGAAAACTACGAGTTTCCTAAAATCTCAGCAAACTTTTTTTCACCCAATCTTGATGATACTTGCAGATAATTATCAGTACACCAAACTCACTTGGCTCACCAAATTACCTTCTAGGTTAAACCGTTCCTTTGCAGTAACCGTTTTCATGTTTAGGTTTCACTCTGTTTTCTCCTATATGGATACATGTAGTTGGAACTCTAAATCAAACACGGTTTGTGCTAGCTCTTTGAAACTTGGCACAATAATGTAGTTCGAAGTTCTATCGCTGTGGTTTGTGTCCTATGGAAGTAGCCCCAAGCAGAGACTGACGATAATCACTTTCATTGAAAGGGGTTGCCAAGCTTCCAAAAAAACTACGTTTTCCTGAAATCTGAGCAAATATTTTTTCACCCAATATTGATGATACTTGCAGGTAATGATCAGCACACCAATCCCACTTGGCTCACCAAATTTCGTTCTTCTAGGTTAAACCGTTCCTTTGCAGTAACTGTTTTCATGTTTAGGTTTCACTCTGTTTTCTCCTATATGGATACATGTAGTTGGAACTCTAAATCAAACACGGTTTGTGCTAGCTCTTTGAAACTTGGCACAATAATGTAGTTCCAAGTTCAATCTCTATGGTTTGTGTCCTATGGAAGTAGCCCCAAGCAGAGACTGACAAGAATCTCTTTAATTGAAAGGGGTTGCCAAGCTTCCGAAAAACTACGAGTTTCCTGAAATCTCAGCAAACTTTTTTTCACCCAATCTTGATGACACTGGCAGGTAATGATCAGTACACCAATCGAACTTGGCTCACCAAATTTCGTTCTTCTAGGGTAAATCGTTCGTTTGCAGTAACCGTTTTCATGTTTAGGTTTCACTCTGTTTTCTCCTATATGGATACATGTAGTTGGAACATTAAATCAAACACGGTTTGTGCTAGCTCTTTGAAACTTGGCACAGTAATGGAGTTCCAAGTTCAATCTCTATGGTTTGTGTCCTATGAAAGTAGCCCCAAGCAGATTCTGACCAGAATCACATTAATTGAAAGGGGTTGCCAAGCTTCCGAAAAACTACGAGTTTCCTGAAATCTGATCAAATATTTTTTCACCCAATCTTGATGATACTTGCAGGTAATGATCAGCACACCTATCCCACTTGGCTCACCAAATTTCGTTCTTCTAGGTTAAACCGTTCCTTTGCAGTAACTGTTTTCATGTTTAGGTTTCACTCTGTTTTCTCCTATATGGATACATGTAGTTGGAACTCTAAATCAAACACGGTTTGTGCAAGCTCTTTGAAACTTTGCACAATAATGTAGTTCCTAGTTCTATCGCTATGGTTTGTGTCCTATTGAAGTAGCCCCAAGCAGAGACTGACGAGAATCACTTTCATTGAAAGTGGTTACCAAGCTTCCAAAAAACTACGAGTTTCCGGAATCTCAGCAAACAATATTTCACCCAATCTTGATGATACTTGCAGGTAATGATCAGTACACCAATCCCAATTGGCTCACCAAATTTCGTTCTTCTAGTTTAAACCGTTCGTTTGCAGTAACCGTTTTCATGTTTAGGTTTCACACTGTTTTCTCCTATATGGATACATGTAGTTGGAACTCTAAATCAAACACGGTTTGTGCTAGCTCTTTGAAACTTGGCACAATAATGTAGTTCTAAGTTCTATCGCTATGGTTTGTGTCCTAAGGAAGTAGCCCCAAGCAGAGACTGACGAGAATCACTTTCATTGAAAGGGGTTGCCAAGCTTCCAAAAAACAACGATTTCCTGAAATCTGAGCAAATATTTTTTCACCCAATCTTGATGATACTTGTAGGTAATGATGAGTACACCAATCCCACTTGGCTAACCAAATTTCGTTTTCTGGGTTAAACTGTTCCTTTACAGTAACCTTTTTCCTGCTTAGGTTTCACTCTGTATTCTCCTATATGGATACATGTAGTTGGAACTCTAAATCAAACACGGTTTGTGCTAGCTCTTTGAAACTTGGCACAATAATGTAGTTCCAAGTTCTATCTCCATGGTTTGGGTCCTATGTAAGTAGCCCCAAGCAGAGACTGACCAGAATCACTTTAATTGAAAGGGGTTGCCAAGCTTCCGAAAACTACGAGTTTCCTAAAATCTCAGCAAACTTTTTTTCACCCAATCTTGATGATACTTGCAGATAATGATCAGTACACCAAACTCACTTGGCTCACCAAATTACCTTCTAGGTTAAACCGTTCCTTTGCAGTAACCGTTTTCATGTTTAGGTTTCACTCTGTTTTCTCCTATATGGATACATGTAGTTGGAACTCTAAATCAAACACGGTTTGTGCTAGCTCTTTGAAACTTGGCACAATAATGTAGTTCGAAGTTCTATCGCTGTGGTTTGTGTCCTATGGAAGTAGCCCCAAGCAGAGACTGACGATAATCACTTTCAGTGAAAGGGGTTGCCAAGCTTCAAGAAAACTACGTTTTCCTGAAATCTGAGCAAATATTTTTTCACCCAATCTTGATGATACTTGCAGGTAATGATCAGCACACCATTCCCACTTGGCTCAACAAATTTCGTTCTTCTAGGTTAAACCGTTCCTTTGCAGTAACTGTTTTCATGTTTAGGTTTCACTCTGTTTTCTCCTATATGGATACATGTTGTTGGAACTCTAAATCAAACACGGTTTGTGCTAGCTCTATGAAACTTGGCACAATATTGTAGTTCCAAGTTCTATCGCTATGGTTTGTGTCCTATGTAAGTAGCCCCAAGCAGAGACTGACGAGAATCACTTTCATTGAAAGGGGTTGCCAAGCTTCCGAAAAACTACGAGTTTCCTGAAATCTCAGCAAACATTTTTTCACCCAATCTTGATGATACTTGCAGGTAATGATCAGTACACCAGTCCCACTTGACTCACCAAATTTCGTTCTTCTAGGTTAAACCGTTACTTTGCAGTAACTGTTTTCATGTTTAGGTTTCACTCTGTTTTCTCCTATATGGATACATGTAGTTGGAATTCTAAATCAAACACTGTTTGTGTTAGCTCTTTGAAACTTGGCGCAATAATGTAGTTCCAAGTTCTATCGCTATGGTTTGTGTCCTATTGAAGTATCCCCAAGCAGAGACTGACGAGAATCACATTCTTTGAAAAAGGTTGCCAAGCTTCCAAATATTACGATTTCCTGAAATCTCAGCAAACATTTTTTCACCCAATCTTGATGATACTTGCAGGTAATGATGAGTATACCAATCCCACTTGGCTCACCAAATTTCGTTTTCTGGGTTAAACCGTTCGTTTGCAGTAACCATTTTCATGTTTAGGTTTCACTCTGTATTCTCCTATATGGATACATGTAGTTGGAACTCTAAATCAAACACGGTTTGTGCTAGCTCTTTTAAACTTGGCACAATAATGTAGTTCCAAGTTCTATCTCTATGGTTTGTGTCCTATTGAAGTAGACCCAAGCAGAGACTGACGAGAATCACTTTCATTGAAAGGGGTTACCAAGCTTCCAAAAAACTACGAGTTTCCGGAAATCTCAGCAAACTATATTTCACCCAATCTTGATGATACTTGCAGGTAATGATGAGTACACCAATCCCACTTGGCTCACCAAACTTCGTTCTTCTAGGTTAAACCGTTCCTTTGCAGTAACAGTTTTCATGTTTAGGTTTCACTCTGTTTTCTCCTATATGTATATATGTAGTTGGAACTCTAAATCAAACACGGTTTGTGCTAGCTCTTTTAAACTTGGCACAATAATGTAGTTCCAAGTTCTATCGCTATGGTTTGTGTCCTATTGAAGTAGCCCCAAGCAGAGACTGACGAGAATCACTTTCATTGAAAGGGGTTACCAAGCTTCCAAAAAACTACGAGTTTCCGGAAATCTCAGCAAACTATATTTCACCCAATCTTGATGATACTTGCAGGTAATGATCAGCACACCAATCCCACTTGGCTCACCAAATTTCGTTCTTCTAGGTTAAACCGTTCCTTTGCAGTAACCGTTTTCATGTTTAGGTTTCACCCTGTTTTCTCCTATATGGATACATTTAGTTGGAACTCTAAATCAAACACGTTTTGTGCTAGCTCTTTGAAACTTGGCACAATAATGTAGTTCGAAGTTCTATCGCTATGGTTTGTGTCCTATGTAAGTAGCCCCAAGCAGAGACTGACGAGAATCACTTTCATTGAAAGGGGTTGCCAAGTTTCAAAAAAAATACGTTTTCCTGAAATCTGAGCAAATATTTTTTCACCCAATCTTGATCATACTTGCAGGTAATGATCAGCACACCAATCCCACTTGGCTCACCAAATTTCGTTCTTCTAGGTTAAACCGTTCCTTTGCAGTAACTGTTTTCATGTTTAGGTTTCACTCTGTTTTCTCCTATATGGATACATGTAGTTGGAACTCTAAATCAACCACGGTTTCGGCTAGCTCTTTGAAACTTGGCACAATATGGTAGTTCCAAGTTCTATCGCTATGGTTTGCGTCATATTGAAGTAGCCCCAAGCAGAGAATGAAGAGAATCACTTTCATTGAAAGGGGTTGCCAAGCTTCCGAAAAACTACTAGTTTCCGGAAATCTGAGCAAATATTTTTTCACCCAATCTTGATGATACTTGCAGGTAATGAACAGCACACCAATCCCATTTGGCTCACCAAATTTCGTTCTTCTAGGTTAAACCGTTCCTTTGCAGTAACTGTTTTCATGTTTAGGTTTCACTCTGTTTTCTCCTATATGGATACATGTAGTTGGAACTCTAAATCAAACACGGTTTGTGCTAGCTCTATGAAACTTGGCACAATATTATAGTTCCAAGTTCTATCGCTATGGTTTGTGTCCTATGTAAGTAGCCCAAAGCAGAGACTGACGAGAATCACTTTCATTGAAAGGGGTTGCCAAGCTTCCGAAAAACTACGAGTTTCCTGAAATCTCAGCAAACATTTTTTCACCCAATCTTGATGATACTTGCAGGTAATGATCAGTACACCAGTCCCACTTGACTCACCAAATTTCGTTCTTCTAGGTTAAACCGTTCCCTTCCAGTAACCGTTTTCATGTTTAGGTTTCACTCTGTTTTCTCCTATATGGATACATGTAGTTGGAATTCTAAATCAAACACTGTTTGTGTTAGCTCTTTGAAACTTGGCGCAATAATGTAGTTCCAAGTTCTATCGCTATGGTTTGTGTCCTATTGAAGTATCCCCAAGCAGAGACTGACGAGAATCACATTCTTTGAAAAAGGTTGCCAAGCTTCCAAATATTACGATTTCCTGAAATCTCAGCAAACATTTTTTCACCCAATCTTGATGATACTTGCAGGTAATGATGAGTATACCAATCCCACTTGGCTCACCAAATTTCGTTTTCTGGGTTAAACCGTTCGTTTGCAGTAACCATTTTCATGTTTAGGTTTCACTCTGTATTCTCCTATATGGATACATGTAGTTGGAACTCTAAATCAAACACGGTTTGTGCTAGCTCTTTTAAACTTGGCACAATAATGTAGTTCCAAGTTCTATCTCTATGGTTTGTGTCCTATTGAAGTAGCCCCAAGCAGAGACTGACGAGAATCACTTTCATTGAAAGGGGTTACCAAGCTTCCAAAAAACTACGAGTTTCCGGAAATCTCAGCAAACTATATTTCACCCAATCTTGATGATACTTGCAGGTAATGATGAGTACACCAATCCCACTTGGCTCACCAAACTTCGTTCTTCTAGGTTAAACCGTTCCTTTGCAGTAACAGTTTTCATGTTTAGGTTTCACTCTGTTTTCTCCTATATGTATATATGTAGTTGGAACTCTAAATCAAACACGGTTTGTGCTAGCTCTTTTAAACTTGGCACAATAATGTAGTTCCAAGTTCTATCGCTATGGTTTGTGTCCTATTGAAGTAGCCCCAAGCAGAGACTGACGAGAATCACTTTCATTGAAAGGGGTTACCAAGCTTCCAAAAAACTACGAGTTTCCGGAAATCTCAGCAAACTATATTTCACCCAATCTTGATGATACTTGCAGGTAATGATCAGCACACCAATCCCACTTGGCTCACCAAATTTCGTTCTTCTAGGTTAAACCGTTCCTTTGCAGTAACCGTTTTCATGTTTAGGTTTCACCCTGTTTTCTCCTATATGGATACATTTAGTTGGAACTCTAAATCAAACACGTTTTGTGCTAGCTCTTTGAAACTTGGCACAATAATGTAGTTCGAAGTTCTATCGCTATGGTTTGTGTCCTATGTAAGTAGCCCCAAGCAGAGACTGACGAGAATCACTTTCATTGAAAGGGGTTGCCAAGTTTCAAAAAAAATACGTTTTCCTGAAATCTGAGCAAATATTTTTTCACCCAATCTTGATCATACTTGCAGGTAATGATCAGCACACCAATCCAACTTGGCTCACCAAATTTCGTTCTTCTAGGTTAAACCGTTCCTTTGCAGTAACTGTTTTCATGTTTAGGTTTCACTCTGTTTTCTCCTATATGGATACATGTAGTTGGAACTCTAAATCAAACACGGTTTGGGCTAGCTCTTTGAAACTTGGCACAATATGGTAGTTCCAAGTTCTATCGCTATGGTTTGCGTCATATTGAAGTAGCCCCAAGCAGAGAATGAAGAGAATCACTTTCATTGAAAGGGGTTGCCAAGCTTCCGAAAAACTACTAGTTTCCGGAAATCTGAGCAAATATTTTTTCACCCAATCTTGATGATACTTGCAGGTAATGAACAGCACACCAATCCCACTTGGCTCACCAAATTTCGTTCTTCTAGGTTAAACCGTTCCTTTGCAGTAACTGTTTTCATGTTTAGGTTTCACTCTGTTTTCTCCTATATGGATACATGTAGTTGGAACTCTAAATCAAACACGGTTTGTGCTAGCTCTATGAAACTTGGCACAATATTGTAGTTCCAAGTTCTATCGATATGGTTTGTGTCCTATGTAAGTAGCCCCAAGCAGAGACTGACGAGAATCACTTTCATTGAAAGGGGTTGCCAAGCTTCCGAAAAACTACGAGTTTCCTGAAATCTCAGCAAACATTTTTTCACCCAATCTTGATGATACTTGCAGGTAATGATCAGTACACCAGTCCCACTTGACTCACCAAATTTCGTTCTTCTAGGTTAAACCGTTACTTTGCAGTAACTGTTTTCATGTTTAGGTTTCACTCTGTTTTCTCCTATATGGATACATGTAGTTGGAATTCTAAATCAAACACGGTTTGTGCTAGCTCTTTGAAACTTGGCACAATAATGTAGTTCCAAGTTCTATCGCTATGGTTTGTGTCCTATTGAAGTATCCCCAAGCAGAGACTGACGAGAATCACATTCTTTGAAAAAGGTTGCCAAGCTTCCAAAAAATTACGATTTCCTGAAATCTCAGCAAACATTTTTTCACCCAATCTTGATGATACTTGCAGGTAATGATCAGTACACCAATCCCACTTGGCTCACCAAATTTCGTTCTTCTAGGTTAAACCGTTCCTTTGCAGTAACCGTTTTCATGTTTAGCTTTCACTCTGTTTTCTCCTATATGGATACATGTAGTTGGAACTCTAAATCAAACACGGTTTGTGCTAGCTCTTTTTAACTTGGCACAATAATGTAGTTCCAAGTTCTATCTCTATGGTTTGTGTCATATTGAACTAGCCCCAAGCAGAGACTGACGAGAATCACTTTCATTGAAAGGGGTTGGCAAGCTTCCAAAAAAGGACGAGTTTCCTGAAATCTCAGCAAACATTTTTTCACCCAATCTTGATGATACTTGCAGGTAATGATCAGCACACCAATCCCACTTGGCTCACCAAATTTCGTTTTCTGGGTTAAACCGTTCGTTTGCAGTAACCTTTTTCATGTTTAGGTTTCACTCTGTTTTCTCCTATATGGATACATGTAGTTGGAACTCTAAATCAAACACGGTTTGTGCTAGCTCTTTGAAACTTGGCACAATATTGTAGTTCCAAGTTCTATCGCTATGGTTTGTGTCCTATGGAAGTAGCCCCAAGCAGAGACTGACGAGAATCACTTTCATTGAAAGGGGTTGCCAAGCTTCCAAAAAACTACGTTTTCCTGAATTCTGAGCAAATATTTTTTCACCCAATCTTGATGATACTTGCAGTAATGATCAGCACACCAATCCCACTTGGCTCACCAAATTTCATTCTTCTAGGTTAAACCGTTAATTTGCAGTAATCGTTTTCATATTTAGGTTTCTCTCTCTTTTCTCCGATATGGATACATGTAGTTGGAACTCTAAATCAAACTCGGTTTGTGGTACCTCTTTGAAACTTGGCACAATAATGTAGTTCCAAGTTCTATCGCTATGGTTTGTGTCCTATTGAAGTATCCCCAAGCAGAGACTGACGAGAATCACATTCCTTGAAAAAGGTTGCCAAGCTTCCAAATATTACGATTTCCTGAAATCTCAGCAAACATTTTTTCACCCAATCTTGATGATACTTGCAGGTAATGATGAGTATACCAATCCCACTAAGCTCACCAAATTTCGTTTTCTGGGTTAAACCGTTCGTTTGCAGTAACCATTTTCATGTTTAGGTTTCACTCTGTATTCTCCTATATGGATACATGTAGTTGGAACTCTAAATCAAACACGGTTTGTGCTAGCTCTTTTAAACTTGGCACAATAATGTAGTTCCAAGTTCTATCTCTACGGTTTGTGTCCTATTGAAGTAGCCCCAAGCAGAGACTGACGAGAATCACTTTCATTGAAAGGGGTTACCAAGCTTCCAAAAAACTACGAGTTTCCGGAAATCTCAGCAAACTATATTTCACCCAATCTTGATGATACTTGCAGGTAATGATGAGTACACCAATCCCACTTGGCTCACCAAACTTCGTTCTTCTAGGTTAAACTGTTCCTTTGCAGGAACAGTTTTCATGTTTAGGTTTCACTCTGTTTTCTCCTATATGTATATATGTAGTTGGAACTCTAAATCAAACACGGTTTGTGCTAGCTCTTTTAAACTTGACACAATAATGTAGTTCCAAGTTCTATCGCTATGGTTTGTGTCCTATTGAAGTAGCCCCAAGCAGAGACTGACGAGAATCACTTTCATTGAAAGGGGTTACAAAGCTTCCAAAAAACTACGAGTTTCCGGAAATCTCAGCAAACTATATTTCACCCAATCTTGATGATACTTGCAGGTAATGATCAGCACACCAATCCCACTTGGCTCACCAAATTTCGTTCTTCTAGGTTAAACCGTTCCTTTGCAGTAACCGTTTTCATGTTTAGGTTTCACCCTGTTTTCTCCTATATGGATACATTTAGCTGGAACTCTAAATCAAACACGTTTTGTGCTAGCTCATTGAAACTTGGCACAATAATGTAGTTCGAAGTTCTATCGCTATGGTTTGTGTCCTATGGAAGTAGCCCCAAGCAGAGACTGACGAGAATCACTTTCATTGAAAGGGGTTGCCAAGCTTCCAAAAAACTACGTTTTCCTGAAATCTGAGCAAATATTTTTTCACCCAATCTTGATCATACTTGCAGGTAATGATCAGCAAACCAATCCCACTTGGCTCACCAAATTTCGTTCTTCTAGGTTAAACCGTTCCTTTGCAGTAACCGTTTTTATGTTTAGGTTTCACTCTGTTTTCTCCTATATGGATACATGTAGTTGGAATTCTAAATCAAACACGGTTTGTGCTAGCTCTTTGAAACTTGGCACAATAATGTAGTTCCAAGTTCTATCGCTATGGTTTGTGTCCTATTGAAGTATCCCCAAGCAGAGACGGATGAGAATCACATTCTTTGAAAAAGGTTGCCAAGCTTCCAAAAAATTACGATTTCCTGAAATCTCAGCAAACATTTTTTCACCCAATCTTGATGATACTTGCAGGTAATGATCAGCACACCAATCCCACTTGGCTCACCAAATTTCGTTTTCTGGGTTAAACCGTTCGTTTGCAGTAACCGTTTTCATGTTTAGGTTTCACTCTGTTTTCTCCTATATGGATACATGTAGTTGGAACTCTAAATCAAACACGGTTTGTGCTAGCTCTTTGAAACTTGGCACAATATTGTAGTTCCAAGTTCTATCGCTATGGTTTGTGTCCTATGGAAGTAGCCCCAAGCAGAGACTGACGAGAATCACTTTCATTGAAAGGGGTTGCCAAGCTTCCAAAAAACTACGTTTTCCTGAATTCTGAGCAAATATTTTTTCACCCAATCTTGATGATACTTGCAGTAATGATCAGCACACCAATCCCACTTGGCTCACCAAATTTCATTCTTCTAGGTTAAACCGTTAATTTGCAGTAATCGTTTTCATATTTAGGTTTCTCTCTCTTTTCTCCGATATGGATACATGTAGTTGGAACTCTAAATCAAACTCGGTTTGTGGTACCTCTTTGAAACTTGGCACAATAATGTAGTTCCAAGTTCTATCGCTATGGTTTGTGTCCTATTGAAGTATCCCCAAGCAGAGACTGACGAGAATCACATTCCTTGAAAAAGGTTGCCAAGCTTCCAAATATTACGATTTCCTGAAATCTCAGCAAACATTTTTTCACCCAATCTTGATGATACTTGCAGGTAATGATGAGTATACCAATCCCACTAAGCTCACCAAATTTCGTTTTCTGGGTTAAACCGTTCGTTTGTAGTAACCATTTTCATGTTTAGGTTTCACTCTGTATTCTCCTATATGGATACATGTAGTTGGAACTCTAAATCAAACACGGTTTGTGCTAGCTCTTTTAAACTTGGCACAATAATGTAGTTCCAAGTTCTATCTCTACGGTTTGTGTCCTATTGAAGTAGCCCCAAGCAGAGACTGACGAGAATCACTTTCATTGAAAGGGGTTACCAAGCTTCCAAAAAACTACGAGTTTCCGGAAATCTCAGCAAACTATATTTCACCCAATCTTGATGATACTTGCAGGTAATGATGAGTACACCAATCCCACTTGGCTCACCAAACTTCGTTCTTCTAGGTTAAACCGTTCCTTTGCAGGAACAGTTTTCATGCTTAGGTTTCACTCTGTTTTCTCCTATATGTATATATGTAGTTGGAACTCTAAATCAAACACGGTTTGTGCTAGCTCTTTTAAACTTGACACAATAATGTAGTTCCAATTTCTATCGCTATGGTTTGTGTCCTATTGAAGTAGCCCCAAGCAGAGACTGACGAGAATCACTTTCATTGAAAGGGGTTACCAAGCTTCCAAAAAACTACGAGTTTCCGGAAATCTCAGCAAACTATATTTCACCCAATCTTGATGATACTTGCAGGTAATGATCAGCACACCAATCCCACTTGGCTCACCAAACTTCGTTCTTCTAGGTTAAACCGTTCCTTTGCAGTAACCGTTTTCATGTTTAGGTTTCACCCTGTTTTCTCCTATATGGATACATTTAGCTGGAACTCTAAATCAAACACGTTTTGTGCTAGCTCTTTGAAACTTGGCACAATAATGTAGTTCGAAGTTCTTTCGCTATGGTTTGTGTCCTATGGAAGTAGCCCCAAGCAGAGACTGACGAGAATCACTTTCATTGAAAGGGGTTGCCAAGCTTCCAAAAAACTACGTTTTCCTGAAATCTGAGCAAATATTTTTTCACCCAATCTTGATCATACTTGCAGGTAATGATCAGCAAACCAATCCCACTTGGCTCACCAAATTTCGTTCTTCTAGGTTAAACCGTTCCTTTGCAGTAACCGTTTTCATGTTTAGGTTTCACTCTGTTTTCTCCTATATGGATACATGTAGTTGGAATTCTAAATCAAACACGGTTTGTGCTAGCTCTTTGAAACTTGGCACAATAATGTAGTTCCAAGTTCTATCGCTATGGTTTGTGTCCTATTGAAGTATCCCCAAGCAGAGACTGACGAGAATCACATTCTTTGAAAAAGGTTGCCAAGCTTTCAAAAAATTACGATTTCCTGAAATCTCAGCAAACATTTTTTCACCCAATCTTGATGATACTGGCAGGTAATGATCAGTACACCAATCCCACTTGGCTCACCAAATTTCGTTCTTCTAGGTTAAACCGTTCCTTTGCAGTAACCGTTTTCATGTTTAGCTTTCACTCTGTTTTCTCCTATATGGATACATGTAGTTGGAACTCTAAATCAAACACGGTTTGTGCTAGCTCTTTGAAACTTGGCACAATAATGTAGTTCCAAGTTCTATCTCTATGGTTTGTGTCATATTGAACTAGCCCCAAGCAGAGACTGACGAGAATCACTTTCATTGAAAGGGGTTGGCAAGCTTTCAAAAAAGGACGAGTTTCCTGAAACCTCAGCAAACATTTTTTCACCCAATCTTGATGATACTTGCAGGTAATGATCAGCACACCAATCCCACTTGGCTCACCAAATTTCGTTTTCTGGGTTAAACCGTTCGTTTGCAGTAACCGTTTTCATGTTTAGGTTTCACTCTGTTTTCTCCTATATGGATACATGTAGTTGGAACTCTAAATCAAACACGGTTTGTGCTAGCTCTTTGAAACTTGGCACAATATTGTAGTTCCAAGTTCTATCGCTATGGTTTGTGTCCTATGGAAGTAGCCCCAAGCAGAGACTGACGAGAATCACTTTTATTCAAAGGGGTTGCCAAGCTTCCGAAAAACTACGAGTTTCCTGAAATCTCAGCAAACTTTTTTTCACCCAATCTTGATGATACTTGCAGTAATGATCAGCACACCAATCCCACTTGGCTCACCAAATTTCATTCTTCTAGGTTAAACCGTTAATTTGCAGTAATCGTTTTCATATTTAGGTTTCTCTCTCTTTTCTCCGATATGGATACATGTAGTTTGAACTCTAAATCAAACTCGGTTTGTGGTACCTCTTTGAAACTTGGCACAATAATGTAGTTCCAAGTTCTATCTCCATGGTTTGTGTCCTATGGAAGTAGCCCCAAGCAGAGACTGACGAGAATCACTTTTATTCAAAGGGGTTGCCAAGCTTCCGAAAAACTACGAGTTTCCTGAAATCTCAGCAAACTTTTTTTCACCCAATCTTGATAATACTGGCAGATAATGATCAGTACACCAACCCACTTGGCTCACCAAATTACGTTCTTCTAGGTTAAACCGTTCCTTTGCAGTAACCGTTTTCATGTTTAGGTTTCACTCTGTTTTCTCCTATATGGATACATGAGTTGGAACTCTAAATCAAACACGGTTTATGCTAGCTCTTTGAAACTTGGCACAATAATATAGTTCCAAGTTCTATCGCTATGGTTTGTGTCCTAAAGAAGTAGGCCCAAGCAGAGACTGACGAGAATCACTTTCATTGAAAGGGGTTGCCAAACTTCCAAAAAACTACGATTTCCTGAAATCTGAGCAAATATTTTTTCACCCAATCTTGATGATACTTGCAGGTAATGATCAGCACACCAATCCCACTTGGATGACCAAATTACGTTCTTCTAGGTTAAACCGTTCGTTTGCAGTAACCGTTTTCATGTTTAGGTTTCACTCTGTTTTCTCCTATATGGATACATGTAGTTGGAACTCTAAATCAAACACGGTTTGTGCTAGCTCTTTTAAACTTGGCACAATAATGTAGTTTTGAGTTCTATCGCTATGCTTTGTGTCCTAAGGAAGTAGCCCCAAGCAGAGACTGACGAGAATCACTTTCATTGAAAGGGGTTGCCAAGCTTCCAAAAACTGCGATTTCCTGAAATCTCAGCAAACATTTTTTCACCCAATCTTGATGATACTTGCAGATAATGATGAGTACAACAATCCCACTTGGCTCACCAAATTTCGTTGTTCTAGTTTAAACCGTTCCTTTGCAGTAACCGTTTTCATGTTTAGGTTTCACTCTGTTTTCTCCTATGTGGATATATGTAGTTGGAACTCTAAATCAAACACGGTTTGTGCTAACTCTTTGAAACTTGGCACAATAATGTAGTTCCAAGTTCTATCTCCATGGTTTGTGTCCTATTGAAGTAGCTCCAAGCAGAGACTGACCAGAATCACTTTAATTGAAATGGGTTGCCAAGCTTCCGAAAAACTACGAGTTTCCTGAAATCTCAGCAAACTTTTTTTCACTCAATCTTGATGATACTGGAAGATAATGATCAGTACACCAAACCCACTTGGCTCACCAAATTTCGTTCTTCTAGGTTAAACCGTTCCTTTGCAGTAACCGTTTTCATGTTTAGGTTTCACTCTGTTTTCTCCTATATGGATACATGTAGTTGGAACTCTAAATCAAACACGGTTTGTGCTAGCTCTTTGAAACTTGGCACAATAATGTAGTTCCAAGTTCAATCTCTATGGTTTGTGTCCTAAGGAAGTAGCCCCAAGCAGAGACTGACGAGAATCACTTTCATTGAAAGGGGTTGCCAAACTTCCAAAAAACTACGATTTCCTGAAATCTGAGCAAATATTTTTTCACCCAATCTTGATGATACTTGCAGGTAATGATCAGCACACCATTCCCACTTGGATCACCAAAGTACGTTCTTCTAGGTTAAACCGTTCGTTTGCAGTAACCGTTTTCATGTTTAGGTTTCACTCTGTTTTCTCCTATATGGATACATGTAGTTGGAACTCTAAATCAAACACGGTTTGTGCTAGCTCTTTGAAACTTGGCACAATAATGTAGTTCCAAGTTCTATCGCTATGGTTTGTGTCCTATTGAAGTAGCCCCAAGCAGAGACTGACGAGAATCACTTTCATTGAAAGGGGTTGCCAAGCTTCCAAAAAACTACGAGTTTCCGGAAATCTGAGCAAACATTTTTTCACCCAATCTTGATGATACTTGCAGGTAACGATCAGCACACCAATCCCACTTGGCTCACCAAATTTCGTTCTTCTAGGTTAAACCGTTCCTTTGCAGTAACTGTTTTCATGTTTAGGTTTCACTCTGTTTTCTCCTATATGAATACATGTAGTTGGAACTCTAAATCAAACACGGTTTGTGCTAGCTCTTTGAAACTTGGCACAGTAATGGAGTTCCAAGTTCTATCTCTATGGTTTGTGTCCTATGGAAGTAGCCCCAAGCAGAGACTGACCAGAATCACATTAATTGAAAGGGGTTGCCAAACGTCCGAAAAACTACGAGTTTCCTGAAATCTCAGCAAACATTTTTTCACCCAATCTTGATGATACTTGCAGGTAATGATCAGCCCACCAATCCCAATTGGCTCACCAAATTTCGTTCTTCTAGGTTAAACCGTTCCTTTGAAGTAACTGTTTTCATGTTTAGGTTTCACTCTGTTTTCTCCTATATGGATATATGTAGTTGGAACTCTATATCAAACACGGTTTGTGCTAGCTCTTTGAAACTTGGCACAATAATGTAGTTCCAAGTTCAATCTCTATGGTTTGTGTCCTATGGAAGTATTCCCAAGCAGAGACTGACCAGAATCACTTTAATTGAAATGGGTTGCCAAGCTTCCGAAAAACTACGAGTTTCCTGAAATCTCAGCAAACTTTTTTTCACCCAATCTTGATGATACTGCCAGGTAATGATCAGCACACCTGTCCCACTTGGCTCACCAAATTTCGTTCTTCTAGGTTAAACCGTTCCTTTGCAGTATCTGTTTTCATGTTTAGGTTTCACTCTGTTTTCTCCTATATGGATACATGTAGTTGGAACTCTAAATCAAACACGGTTTGTGCTAGCTCTTTGAAACTTGGCACAATAATGTAGTTCCTAGTTCTCTCGCTATGGTTTGTGTCCTATTGAAGTAGCCCCAAGCAGAGACTGACGAGAATCACTTTCATTGAAAGTGGTTACCAAGCTTCCAAAAAACTACGAGTTTCCGGAAATCTCAGCAAACTATATTTCACCCAATCTTGATGATACTTGCAGGTAATGATCAGTACACCAATCCCAATTGGCTCACCAAATTTCGTTCTTCTAGTTTAAACCGTTCGTTTGCAGTAACCGTTTTCATGTTTAGGTTTCACTCTGTTTTCTCCTATATGGATACATGTAGTTGGAACTCTAAATCAAACACGGTTTGTGCTAGCTCTTTGAAACTTGGCACAATATTGTAGTTCCAAGTTCTATCGCTATGGTTTGTGTCCTATGGAAGTAGCCCCAAGCAGAGACTGACGAGAATCACTTTCATTGAAAGGGGTTGCCAAGCTTCCGAAAAACTACGTTTTCCTGAATTCTGAGCAAATATTTTTTCACCCAATGAACAGCCCAATGAACATCACCACAGAGGAGCCAATCAGCTAGATGTTGCTGGGGCCACTGTGAGCCAATCATCAGCCGGCAGCTGGGAGTTTGCTGGCAGCTGGAAGTTTTCTGGGGCCCCTTTGGCTGTGGCTCTCAACATCTCCCCCTCTCTGTTTAAACAACAAGCAGTCTGACTGGGCACAATTCAGGAGCCACTTATCAAAAGAAACAAACTTTATTTTTAAAACTATAAACGCCAAACAAAACAGCTCCTCAGGAAAAACCCTCAGAGCCCAACTGCCACCACCGGCTTCCAGAAGCCTCTCCCACACACCAACCCCCACCTCCCACAATCCTCCTGCTCTTGAGGCCGATTGGCTAGGTCGCGTGGGCGGAGCCAAAGAAGTCCCCCAATGAGCAGTTCCGTAGTCTGAAGGGCAGGGAAACAGCCCAATGAACATGACTGCAGAGGAGCCAATCAGCTAGATGTTGCTGGGGCCACTGTGAGCCAATCATCAGCTGGCAGCTTGAAGGGCAGGGAAACAGCCCAATGAACATCACCGCAGAGGAGCCAATCAGCTAGATGTTGCTGGGGCCACTGTGAGCCAATCATCAGCCGGCAGCTGGAAGTTTGCTGGCAGCTGGAAGTTTGCTGGGGCCCCTTTGGCTGTGGCTCTCAACATCTCCCCCTCTCTGTTTAAACAACAAGCATGTGGCTTAGGGACCGTGCCTGCCTTAGGTTGTCCAATACTACATATGGTCCTTACCCGTCTTCGGATGAGCTGACCTCAGGGCGTCAGCCTCCTGTCTTAGGTTGGTACCATTGTAATTGGATCTTACCCGTCATTGACTACCGGTCCAGTATACAGCCACACCTGTGGAGAGGTACCAGCGGGGGGGGGGTGAGGTTCTTTGCCTCACCTCTGTTGGCCCCCAAATAGCTGAACGATCATTACAAGCAGAAGGGAGGAAGATATACCAAATCAATTGACAGCTCTTGTTGGAAAAATTGTACCACCGATGACATCATCAGCAAAAATACTCCAACACTACCACAAGTCGCTGCACCAACAGATAGTTCACAATGCATACAAGTGAGTTAAGCGGTTCAGTGATGGCTATTGCAGAGACTGTAGATTAGTTTTATCTTTGTCTTCACCAGCACAGGGATGAAGATAGGAATTCTGGCAATAATGGCTAAAGAAAAAATTATATAACATTCTAGAAGGTACTAAAAGAAAACAATTTTCTTAACAATTTACATTGTCTTCACTGGCACTGGGATGAAGATAGAAATTCTGGCAATAATAGCTAAAGAAAACATTGTGTAACATTCCAGAAGGCACTAAAAGAAAACAATTTTCTTAACAATTTACATTATCTTCACTGGCACTGGGATGAAGATAGGAATTTTGGCAATAATGGTTAATATTAATAATTGTGTAACATTCTAGAAGGCACTAAAAGAAAACAATTTTCTTAACAATTTACATTATTTTGAAAAGAATTATTAAATATAATAAAAAGAATAGGTGAAAGTAAACAAACAGATCTGTTAACCTTCTTAACAGTTATTTACCCAATTTAAATTAAACCATTTAAATCATGTGAATAAAAAAAAAATTTTGGATCCATTTTTTTTTTTTTATGAGCGCTCAATCATATATGATATATGGACATATGTACATTCAAACATATAACACAAAACACAAGTGTGCACACATAATATAATACATACAACATATAACATAATAGTAAAGGCCTTATAACTTTTTACAGGTGAAATCTCCATTGCAATGTTTAAAAACTCTATAGTAAAAAAAAAAAAATATATAGAACTGATCAGCAAAACATTAACCTAGGTCTATATGAGCTCAAAAAACAAAATAGAATAAAATAGATATTGAAAAAAGCATCCTGGTTCTGTTGCAGATGTAAGGATAGCCAAATTGGAGTTTTGGATATCAGCTGTTATGGATTTGAGCCAAATCATCTTCTTTTTGGTCTGTAGAAATTGCTTTAATTAATCTCTCTGGAATCCAAATCGGCTGCTGTTCTCCCTGTGGAAATACAAAAACAGGCCCCCGACTCCAGACAATCACTGGGTCAGGACTTTAGTTAATCTCTCCGGAATCCAAATCGGCTGCTGTTCTTCCTGTGGAAACACACAAACAGACCCCCGACTCCAGACAATTACTGGGTCAGGACCTTTCAATTGTCCTGTTAGAATATCTTTCCAAAGTACCTTGGGCTTATGTACATTTTTTGGACACATATGCCTTTCTGCAGCACTAAGTCCTGATGAATCCAAATTTAAAAAGTTTAGAGTAAAAAGGGTTATTTTAAGTTTATCTTTGGGGAATATATACCCCTTCCCAATTCCGTCTTTTTGCTTTAATAAGTACATTTTAATAGTTTGATGAGCTCTTTCAACTATGCCTTGTCCCTGTGGATTGTATGGGATTCCTGTTATATGAGTAATGCCAAATGATGAGCAAAATTGTTTAAAAGAAGTAGATGTATAACCAGGGGCATTATCTGTTTTTAACTGTTTTGGAATGCCCACAGTGGCAAAATTTTGTAAGCAATGAGCTATAACATCTTTAGTTTTTTCTCCGGCATGAAGGGAGCCCATCAAAAATCCAGAAGAAGTATCAACTGTAACATGCAAATATTTTAATTTTCCAAATTCTGGCAAGTGTGTGACGTCCATCTGCCAAATATGGTTAGGTATCAATCCTCTAGGATTGACTCCAAGATTAACTTGTGGTAAAAAGGTCACACAATTTTGACATTGTTTTATTATTTGTCTAGCTTGTTCCTTAGTTATTTTAAAACGCTTTTGTAAAGTATTAGCATTGACATGGAACCTTTTATGAAAATTTATAGCTTCTTCTAGTATAGAGAAAATATGAATGTCATGTGTAGTTTTATCTGCTAAATCATTGCCCAAACTAAGGGCTCCAGGCAATCCTGTATGTGCCCTGATATGTCCTATAAAGAATGGATCTTTTCTGTCCCAGATTAAACTTTGTATAGTGGAAAACAAAGAGAAAACAGTAGAAGAAGGGGAAATCCTACCAGCATCTTCAAGGGATACTATAGCATTAACTATATACTGACTATCAGAAAATAAATTAAATACAGAATCTTTAAACATCACAAAAGTTTGTAATACTGCATTAAGCTCTACCTTTTGAGCTGATTGTTTGGGTACTAAAAATGTAAAAGTTCGATCAGGGGTAACTATTGCTGCTGTACCATTATTTGATCCATCAGTGAATATATTTGGAGCATTCATGATAGGTGTTTTTCTTGTCATTTTTGGAAAAATTACAGGATGCAATGACCAAAAAGACAATAAAGGATTAGATGGTAAGTGGTTATCAAATGAAACATTAGATTTGCACATGATTATTGCCCAAGTATTTAACTCATTAGCTAATTCATCAATTTGATTCATAGTATATGGAGTAATAATTTTATTAGGAGAAATTCCAAACACTGCCTTTGCTGTTTTTATTCCTTTGAGTATTAATTGTCCTACAGCCTCAGGATACCTAGTAAGAATATTGTTAGGAGAATAAGATAAATGTATCCATAATAATGGACCTTCTTGCCAAAATACTCCTGTAGGAATATTTTTTGTTGATAGTACAATAAATAATAAAGGCAAACTTATATCAATTCTATCCAAATGCATATTTTCCATATATGTTTCAATGATTTTTAATGCCTTTCTTGCTTCAGGCGTTAACATTCGGGGTGAATTTGGATCTGATGGACCTTTTAGGATATCAAATAAAGGTCCCAATTCTCCTGTTGGAATACCTAGATAAGGCCTTATCCAATTTATGTCTCCTAATAACTTTTGAAAGTCATTAAGTGATTTGAGTTGATCTACTCGTATTTGAATTTTTGGTGGACGGACCATGGTTGAGGATAATAGAACTCTCAAATAATTAATTGGAAAATTTAATTGTACTTTATCTATTGCTATCTCTAGATTATAATTTTTTAATAAGTTTGTAAGTGTGGCATAACATTCTAGCAATGTGTTTTTAGCTTTGTGTGCTAATAATATGTCATCCATATAGTGAAATATTTGTAGCTCAGGATTTTGATTTCTAAGTGGCTGGATTACTTTGTTAACATAAATTTGACACATAGTTGGGCTGTTAGCCATCCCTTGAGGGAGTACTTTCCATTCATATCTCTGATCAGGACCTTCATGATTCAGTGCAGGGATAGTAAATGCAAAACGTGGACTATCCTCAGGATGAATTGGAATTGAAAAAAACAATCTTTAATATCTATAACTAAAACATACCAAGTTTTTGGCAAAGCAGACAACTGAGGAATCCCCGATTGAGCAGGTCCCATAATGACCATTTCATTATTAATGGCTCTTAAATCTTGCAATAATCTCCATTTACCAGATTTCTTTTTGATGACAAAAATGGGAGTATTATGGGGAGATACAGAAGGTTGTATATGTCCTTCCACTAATTGTTGTTTGACCAGATCATGGGCTACTTGTATCTTTTCTTTAGTCAAGGGCCACTGAGGGACCCATACTGGTCTTTCTGATTTCCAGGTAATTTTTATTGTCTCAGTGGCCCTTTGTGAAAATCCAACCCATGTTTGTCTGTTCCTTGATTTATTTGTATTGGTGCTGCTATACCTTGTTCTTGTTTTTCTAATCTTTTTCCTTTCCTAAAACCTTGTCTAGCCATAATAGTGGGTGCATTTTGATTGATATTATTTGTTAATGTTAAACCTAATTGATCTAAGACATCTCGTCCCCATAAATTTATAGGAAGATGATCCAATACATATGGCTGTATAGTTCCTTCACATCCTTCAGGATCCTTCCAATCTAATACCATTGCACTTTTATCGGGATTATTCGCCACTCCTAGGCCTCGAAGCGTTTGAGTGGCTTGTTGTAATGGCCAATGTTTTGGCCATTCTTGACGAGAGATAATGCTAAGGTCTGCACCTGTATCCAGTAGCCCATTAAATTCATGTCCTTGAATATTTAGTTTTAGCATGGGGCGAGAATCTAAATTTAAAGAAAGCATAGCCCAATCTACACCTGTGGAGCCTAATCCCTTGGAACCTCTTTCTACAGCATGACTGGAAAATTTATCATGTAGGCATGGTATTATTAGTAACTGTGCTATTCTATCTCCTGGTGAAATTACTGATATACCTTTTGGAGAACTGGCTATAATTTTTATTTCACCTTCATAATCGGGATCAATTACCCCAGGACTTATCAAAAGTCCTTTTAGAGTAGAAGAGCTGCGTCCCAATAATAAGCCTACTGTTCCTTTGGGAAGAGGTCCTTTCAGCCCTGTGGGAATGATTTGAACTCCCATCTCTGGAGTTAGTACTGCTCTGGCAGAGGCGCAGATGTCCAACCCTGCGCTCCCTCTGGTTTGTCTGATGAGGGATCTGATGCCCTGGGCACTACCCTGATGGGGTTGCTGGGGTTGCTGGGTTCCTCCAGAGCTCCGTATATTTGTGGTTTGGGGCCCCGGAGCATTGGGGCCCCCTGTCCGTTTTTTGGCAACGGAGCCCGATGCCTTTGTCCACGATATTGTGGATAAAAACCTTGTCCTTGTTCGTTTTTTGATAATGGAGTACCCTCTATGGTGGTTTGAGAACGGCATTCATTAGCCCAATGTCTCCCTCTACGGCATCGTGGGCAAATACCCGGTATTCTATTCCTTTGATACCTAGTATTGTTAAACCCTCCTCCTATGGGGCAATTCCTTTTAAAATGTCCTGCTTGTTGACAATTGTAGCATGTTCTTAGCCCGGCATCTAAAGCCTGTTTTACTGCAGCTGCCACAATTTGCCCTTGTTCATTAATGTCTCTGGCATCTAAAGCCTGTTTTACTGCAGCTGCCATGACTTGCTCTTGTTCATTAATGTCTCTACACAATTTAATATATTTGTTTAAATCTTCCTGTTTCCATGGTCTAATGATATCTCTGCACCAACGATTTGCTTGGTCATAAGCCAGTTGTTTTATTAATGGCATTGCTTGTTCTGTATTCCCAAAAACTCTGGTAGCTGTTTGAATAAGCCTATCTACAAATTCAGCATAAGGTTCATTAGCTCCTTGTATTATCTTAGATAATTGACCTTGTAAACCTCCATGTCCTTGTAAAGTCTTCCATGCCTTAAGTGCATCTATAGCAATTTGTGCGTATACACCAGGATCATATGCAAGTTGTTGCTGCCGATCCTCATAAGGTCCCTTTCCTAACAACATATCTAGATTTCTCTGAGGATAACCAGCTGCTGCATTTCCCATAGCCGTCTCCTTGCAAAATTCCTCATTAGCAACCTTCCATAACAGGTATTGTCCTCCAGTTAGCACAGCTTTACACATATTAGCCCAATCTGCTGGCGTCATATTTAAGTTGGTAATGGATTCGATCAAGCTTACAGTGAAGGGTGCTTGAGGACCATAGGTTGTTACAGCCTCTTTTAGCTCCTTCACTGTTTTGTAAAATAAACCCTGGTGAATTCGCTGCCCTCCTACCTCAAATACAGGGCATACTTGAGATCCTGTCTCAGGATCCCAACTATCAACTGCGGGGGTTGGGAGTCTCTTAGCATATGGAGGTGGTGCTGTTGATTGGAACCTTATGCTCTCTGGTGATAGAATGCTGTTAGTAGCAGTCTCCTGTAGAGGTGGTGCTGTTGGTTGGAGACTTTCTCTCTCTGATAGAAAGGTGTTATTAGCAGTCTCCTGTTGTAACTTTTCCCCTGATGGCTTTTTCTGCTCTAAACTTCCTTCCTCTGTCTCACTAGCTTGAAAGACCTTCTCTTGTACTTGAATCTTTTCCTCATTCTGACTAACTTGAGAGACCTCTTTTACTTGAATCAATATGTCTTCTCCTTCCTCTACCTTTGTCTGATCTGAAGGCTTTGGACTAAGCAAACCAGATACGTTCGCCCACAATGTCAATGTGCCAACTGGCAGAGTCCCTGGGTTGTTCTTTTCTATCCTTTTTAAATCTTCACCATGATGGTTCCATTGTGATATATCTAACAACTCCTCCTTAAAAAGCCATGGGCTATATTTTTGTATTGTATCAACGTATGCCCTGAGTATTCTTGATTTTACTGAGATGCCTCCTTCGTCTAACAATTTACTTAACACTCTTTCGGTTTGTTTTTTACTAATTGCTGATCCCGTATTTCTACTATAATACAACCCAGCAAGATAACACCAAACCAAACCGAGACAGAATCCAATAAAAATGGAACAACAAAATTTCATTATAGCCTTTCTATCCTCCTGACATGTGCATCCGTCCTTTCTCCCTATCTGTTCCTCAGACGCAAATAGTTTTTCCTCAGTTGTGAGCGGTTTTTCTTCCATCTCACTCATCTCCAGGGACTGAAATGTCCATCCGACCTTTCTCCCTATCTGTTCCTCAAACGCAAATAGTTTTTCCTCAAATGTGAGCGGTTTTTCTTCCGTCTCACTCATCTCCAGGGACAGGCAACTTAAAACAAAAATGAAGCAAAACAAAAGAGTAAACTTAGAATGGCTACCCATCCTCTCGCCCTGCCCTCAGGGGCGAGCAGTTTACTTACCCTCAGTCGCTCCCCGTGCGAGCCACCAAATGCCGCAGTCTGACTGGGCACAATTCAGGAGCCACTTATCAAAAGAAACAAACTTTATTTTTAAAACTATAAACGCCAAACAAAACAGCTCCTCAGGAAAAACCCTCAGAGCCCAACTGCCACCACCGGCTTCCAGAAGCCTCTCCCACACACCAACCCCCACCTCCCACAATCCTCCTGCTCTTGAGGCCGATTGGCTAGGTCGCGTGGGCGGAGCCAAAGAAGTCCCCCAATGAGCAGTTCCGTAGTCTGAAGGGCAGGGAAACAGCCCAATGAACATGACTGCAGAGGAGCCAATCAGCTAGATGTTGCTGGGGCCACTGTGAGCCAATCATCAGCTGGCAGCTTGAAGGGCAGGGAAACAGCCCAATGAACATCACCGCAGAGGAGCCAATCAGCTAGATGTTGCTGGGGCCACTGTGAGCCAATCATCAGCCGGCAGCTGGAAGTTTGCTGGCAGCTGGAAGTTTGCTGGGGCCCCTTTGGCTGTGGCTCTCAACAGTAATGATCAGTACACCAATCCCACTTGGCTCACCAAATTTCGTTCTTCTAGGTTAAACCGTTCCTTTGCAGTAACCGTTTTCATGTTTAGGTTTCACTCTGTTTTCTCCTATATGGATACATGTAGTTGGAACTCTAAATCAAACACGGTTTGTGCTAGCTCTTTTTAACTTGGCACAATAATGTAGTTCCAACTTCTATCTCTATGGTTTGTGTCATATTGAACTAGCCCCAAGCAGAGACTGACGAGAATCACTTTCATTGAAAGGGGTTGGCAAGCTTCCAAAAAAGGACGAGTTTCATGAAATCTCAGCAAACATTTTTTCACCCAATCTTGATGATACTTGCAGGTAATGATCAGCACACCAATCCCACTTGGCTCACCAAATTTCGTTTTCTGGGTTAAACCGTTCGTTTGCAGTAACCGTTTTCATGTTTAGGTTTCACTCTCTTTTCTCCTATATGGATACATGTAGTTGGAACTCTAAATCAAACACGGTTTGTGCTAGCTCTTTCAAACTTGGCACAATAATGTAGTTCCAAGTTCAATCTCTATGGTTTGTGTCCTATGGAAGTAGCCCCAAGCAGAGACTGACCAGAATCTCTTTAATTGAAAGGGGTTGCCAAGCTTCCGAAAAACTACGAGTTTCCTGAAATCTCAGCAAATTTTTTGTCACCCAATCTTGATAATACTGCCAGGTACTGATCAGTACACCAAACCCACTTGGTTCACCAAATTTCGTTCTTCTAGGTTAAACCGTTCCTTTGCAGTAACCGTTTTCATGTTTCGGTTTCACTCTGTTTTCTCCTATATGGATACATGTAGTTGGAACTCTAATTCAAACACGGTGTGTGCTAGCTCTTTGAAACTTGGCACAGTAATGTAGTTCCAAGTTCTATCTCTATGGTTTGTGTCCTATGGAAGTAGCCCCAAGCAGAGACTGACCAGAATCACATTAATTGAAAGGGGTTGCCAAGCTTCCGAAAAACTACGAGTTTCCTGAAATCTCATCAAATATTTTTTCACCCAATCTTGATGATACTTGCAGGTAATGATCAGCACACCTATCCCACTTGGCTCACCAAATTTCGTTCTACTAGGTTAAACGGTTCCTTTGCAGTAACTGTTTTCATGTTTAGGTTTCACTCTGTTTTCTCCTATATGGATACATGTAGTTGGAACTCTAAATCAAACACGGTTTGTGCTAGGTCTTTGAAACTTGGCACAATAATGTAGTTCCTAGTTCTATCGCTATGGTTTGTGTCCTAAGGAAGTAGCCCCAAGCAGAGACTGATGAGAATCACTTTCATTGAAACGGGTTGCCAAGCTTCAAAAAAACAACGATTTCCTGAAATCTGAGCAAATATTTTTTCACCCAATCTTGATGATACTTGCAGTAATGATAGGCACACCAATCCCACTTGGCTCACCAAATTTCGTTCTTCTAGGTTAAACCGTTCCTTTGCAGTAACCGTTTTCATGTTTAGGTTTCACTCTGTTTTCTCCTATATGGATACATGTAGTTGGAACTCTAAATCAAACACGGTTTGTGCTAGCTCTTTGAAACTTGGCACAATAATGTAGTTCCAAGTTCTATCTCCATGGTTTCTGTCCTACGTAAGTATCCCCAAGCAGAGACTGACCAGCATCACTTTAATTGAAAGTGGTTGCCAAGCTTCCGAAAAATTACGATTTCCTGAAATCTCAGCAAACATTTTATCACCCAATCTTGATGATACTTGTAGGTAATGATGAGTACACCAGTCCCACTTGGCTCACCAAATTTCGTTTTCTGGGTTAAACTGTTCCTTTGCAGTAACCTTTTTCATGTTTAGGTTTCACTCTGTATTCTCCTATATGGATACATGTAGTTGGAACTCTAAATCAAACACGGTTTGTGCTAGCTCTTTGAAACTTGGCACAATAATGTAGTTCGAAGTTCTATCGCTATGGTTTGTGTCCTATGGAAGTAGCCCCAAGCAGAGACTGACGAGAATCACTTTCATTGAAAGGGGTTGCCAAGCTTCCAAAAAACTACGTTTTCTGAAATCTGAGCAAATAGTTTTTCACCCAATCTTGATTATACTTGCAGGTAATGATGAGTACACCAAACCCACTTGGCTCACCAAATTACGTTCCTCTAGGTTAAACCGTTCGTTTTCAGTAACCGTTTTCATGTTTAGGTTTCACTCTGTTTTCTCCTACATGGATACATGTAGTTGGAACTCTAAATCAAACACGGTTTATGCTGGCTCTTTGAAACTTGGCACAATAATGTAGTTCTAAGTTCTATCGCTATGGTTTGTGTCCTAAGGAAGTAGCCCAAAGGAGAGACTGACGAGAATCACTTTCATTGAAACGGGTTGCCAAGCTTCAAAAAAACAACGATTTCCTGAAATCTGAGCAAATATTTTTTCACCCAATCTTGATGATACTTGCAGGTAATGATCAGCAAACCAATCCCACTTGGCTCACCAAATTTCGTTCTTCTAGGTTAAACCGTTCCTTTGCAGTAACAGTTTTCATATTTAGGTTTCACTCTGTTTTCTCCTATATGGATACATGTAGTTGGAATTCTAAATTAAACACGGTTTGTGCTAGCTCTTTGAAACTTGGCACAATAATGTAGTTCCAAGTTCTATCGCTATGGTTTGTGTCCTATTGAAGTATCCCCAAGCAGAGACTGACGAGAATCACATTCTTTGAAAAAGGTTGCCAAGCTTCCAAAAAATTACGATTTCCTGAAATCTCAGCAAACATATTTTCACCCAATCTTGATGATACTTGCAGGTAATGATGAGTACACCAATCCCACTTGGCTCACCAAATTTCGTTTTCTGGGTTAAACCGTTCCGTTGCAGTAACCTTTTTCATGTTTAGGTTTCACTCTGTATTCTCCTATATGGATACATGTAGTTGGAACTCTAAATCAAACACGGTTTGTGCTAGCTCTTTTAAACTTGGCACAATAATGTACTTCCAAGTTCTATCGCTATGGTTTGTGTCCTATTGAAGTAGCCCTAAGCAGAGACTGACGAGAATCCCTTTCATTGAAAGGGGTTGCCAAGCTTCCAAGAAACTACGAGTTTCCGGAAATCTCAGCAAACATTTTTTCACCCAATCTTGATGATACTTGCAGGTAATGATCAGTACACCAATCCCACTTGGCTCACCAAATTTCGTTTTCTGGGTTAAACCGTTCCGTTGCAGTAACCTTTTTCATGTTTAGGTTTCACTCTGTATTCTCCTATATGGATACATGTAGTTGGAACTCTAAATCAAACACGGTTTGTGCTAGCTCTTTTAAACTTGGCACAATAATGTACTTCCAAGTTCTATCGCTATGGTTTGTGTCCTATTGAAGTAGCCCTAAGCAGAGACTGACGAGAATCCCTTTCATTGAAAGGGGTTGCCAAGCTTCCAAGAAACTACGAGTTTCCGGAAATCTCAGCAAACATTTTTTCACCCAATCTTGATGATACTTGCAGGTAATGATCAGTACACCAATCCCACTTGGCTCACCAAATTTCGTTCTTCTAGGTTAAACCGTTCCTTTGCAGTAACCGTTTTCATGTTTAGGTTTCACTCTGTTTTCTCCTATATGGATACATGTAGTTGGAACTCTAAATCAAACACGGTTTGTGCTAGCTCTTTTTAACTTGGCACAATAATGTAGTTCCAAGTTCTATCTCTATGGTTTGTGTCATATTGAACTAGCCCCAAGCAGAGACTGACGAGAATCACTTTCATTGAAAGGGGTTGGCAAGGTTCCAAAAAAGGACGAGTTTCCTGAAATCTCAGCAAACATTTTTTCACCCAATCTTGATGATACTTGCAGGTAATGATCAGCACACCAATCCCTCTTGGCTCACCAAATTTCGTTTTCTGGGTGAAACCGTTCGTTTGCAGTAACTGTTTTCATGTTTAGGTTTCACTCTGTTTTCTCCTATATGGATACATGTAGTTGGAACTCTAAATCAAACACGGTTTGTGCTAGCTCTTTGAAACTTTGCACAATAATGTAGTTCCAAGTTCTATCTATATGGTTTGTGTCCTAAGGAAGTAGCCCCAAGCAGAGACTGACGAGAATCACTTTCATTGAAAGGGGTTGCCAAGCTTCAAAAAAACAACGATTTCCTGAAATCTGAGCCAATATTTTTTCACCCAATCTTGATTATACTTGCAGGTAATGATCAGCACACCAATCCACTTGGCTCACCAAATTTCGTTCTTCTAGGTTAAACCGTTCCTTTGCAGTAATCGTTTTCATGTTTAGGTTTCACTCTCTTTTCTCCTATATGGATACATGTAGTTGGAACTCTAAATCAAACACGGTTTGTGGTACCTCTTTGAAACTTGGCACAATAATGTAGTTCCAAGTTCTATCTCCATGGTTTCTGTCCTATGGAAGTAGCCCCAAGCAGAGACTGACGAGAATCACTTTTATTCAAAGGGGTTGCCAAGCTTCCGAAAAACTACGAGTTTCCTGAAATCTCAGCAAACTTTTTTTCACCCAATCTAGATGATACTGGCAGACAATGATCACTACACCAAACCCACTTCGCTCACCAAATTACGTTCTTCTAGGTTAAACCGTTCCTTTGCAGTAACCGTTTTCATGTTTAGGTTTCACTCTGTTTTCTCCTATATGGATACATGTAGTTGGAACTCTAAATCAAACACGGTTTGTGCTAGCTCTTTGAAACTTGGCACAATAATGTAGTTCGAAGTTCTATCGCTATGGTTTGTGTCCTATGGAAGTAGCCCCAAGCAGAGACTGACGAGAATCACTTTCATTGAAAGGGGTTGCCAAGCTTCCAAAAAACTACGTTTTCCTGAAATCTGAGCAAATAATTTTTCACCCAATCTTGATCATACTTGCAGGTAATGATCAGCACACCAATCCCACTTGGCTCACCAAATTTCGTTCTTCTAGGTTAAACCGTTCCTTTGCAGTAACTGTTTTCATGTTAGGTTTCACTCTGTTTTCTCCTATATGGATACATGTAGTTGGAACTCTAAATCAAACACGGTTGTGCTAGCTCTTTGAAACTTGGCACAATATTGTAGTTCCAAGTTCTATCGCTATGGTTTGTGTCCTATGGAAGTAGCCCCAAGCAGAGACTGACGGAGAATCACTTTCATTGAAAGGGGTTGCCAAGCTTCCAAAAACAACGTTTTCCTGAAATCTGAGCAAATATTTTTTCACCCAATCTTGATGATACTTGCAGTAATGATCAGCACACCAATCCACTTGGCTCACCAAATTTCGTTCTTCTAGGTTAAACCATTCCTTTGCAGTAACCGTTTTCATGTTTAGTTTCACTCTGTTTTCTCCTATATGGACACATGTAGTTGGAACTCTAAATCAAACACGGTTTGTGCTAGCTCTTTGAAACTTGGCACAATAATGTAGTTCCAAGTTCTATCGCTATGGTTTGTGTCCTAAGGAAGTAGCCCAAGCAGAGACTGATGAGAATCACTTTCATTGAAAAGGGTTGCCAAGCTTCCAAAAAACTACGTTTTCCTGAAACCTGAGCAAATATTTTTACACCCAATCTTGATGATACTTGCAGGTAATGATCAGCACACCAATCCCACTTGGCTCACCAAATTTCGTTCTTCTCGGTTAAACCGTTCCTTTGCAGTAACTGTTTTCATGTTTAGGTTTCACTCTGTTTTCTCCTATATGGATACATGTAGTTGGAACTCTAAATCAAACACGGTTTGTGCTAGCTCTTTGAAACTTGGCACTATATTGTAGTCCCAAGTTCTATCGCTATGGTTTGTGTCATATTGAAGTAGCCCCAAGCAGAGACTGACGAGAATCACTTTCATTGATTGGGGTTGCCAAGCTTCCGAAAAACTATGAGTTTCCTGAAATCTCAGCAAACTTTTTTTCACCCAATCTTGATGATACTGGCAGGTAATGATCAGTACACCAAACCCACTTGGCTCATCAAATTTCGTTCTTCTAGGTTAAACCGTTCCTTTGCAGTAACCGTTTTCATGTTTAGGTTTCACTCTGTTTCCTCCTATATGGATACATGTAGTTGGAACTCTAAATCAAACACGCTTTGTGCTAGCTCTTTGAAACTTGACAGAATAATGTAGTTCCAAGTTCTATCGCTATGGTTTGTGTCCTATTGAAGTAGCTCAAGAGGAGACGGACGAGTATCACTTTCATTGAAAGGGGTTGCCAAGCTTCCGAAAAAACTACGAGTTTCCGGAATTCTCAGCAAACATTTTTTCACCCAATCTTGATGATACTGGTAGGTAACGATCAGTACACCAAACCCACTTGGCTCACCAAATTTCGTTCTTCTAGGTTGAACCGTTCTTTGCAGTAACCGTTTTGATGTTTAGGTTTCACTCTGTTTCTCCTATTTGGATACATGTAGTTGGAACTCTAAATCAAACACGGTTTGTGCTAGCTCTTTGAAACTTGGCACAATAATGTAGTTCCAAATTCTATCGCTATGGTTTGTGTCCTATTGTACTTGCACCAAGCAGAGACTGACGAGAATCATATTAATAGAAAGGCGTTGCCAAGCTTCCAAAAAATTACGATTTCATGAAATCTCAGCAAACATTTTTTCACCCAATCTGGATGATACTGGCAGGTAATGATGACTACACCAATCCCACTTGGCTCACCAAATTTCGTTTTCTAGGTTAAACCGTTCCTTTGCTGTAACCGTTTTCATGTTTAGGTTTCACTCTGTTTTCTCCTATATGGATACATGTAGTTGGAACTCTAAATCAAACACCGTTTGTGCTAGCTCTTTGAAACTTGGCACAATAATGTAGTTCTAAGTTCTATTGCTATGGTTTGTGTCCTAAGGAAGTAGCCCGAAGCAGAGACTGACGAGAATCACTTTCATTGAAAGGGGTTGCCAAGCTTCCGAAAAACTACGAGTTTCCGGAAATCTCATCAAACATTTTTTCACACAATCTTGATGATACTTGCAGGTAATGAAGAGTACATCATTCCCAATTGGATCACCAAATTTCGTTCTTCTAGGTTAAACCGTTCGTTTGCAGTAACCGTTTTCATGTTTAGTTTTCACTCTGTTTTCTCCTATATGGATTCATGTAGTTGGAACTCTAAATCAAACACGGTTTGTGCTAAGTCTTTGAAACTTGGCACAATAATGTAGTTCTAAGTTCTATCGCTATGGTTTGTGTCCTAAGGAAGTAGCCCCAAGAAGGGACTGACGAGAATCACTTTCATTGAAAGGGGTTGCCAAGCTTCCCAAAAACTACAATTTCCTGAAATCTGAGCAAATATTTTTTCACCCAATCTTGAAGATACTTGCAGGTAATGATCAGCACACCAATCCCACTTGGCTCACCAAACTTCGTTATTCTAGGTTAAACCTTTCCTTTGCAGTAACCGTTTTCATGTTTAGGTTTCACTCTGTTTTCTCGTATATGGGTACATGTAGTTGAAACTCTAAATCAAACACGGTTTGTGCTAGCTCTTTGAAACTTGGCACAATAATGTAGTTCCAAGTTCTATCGCTATGGTTTGTGTCTATTGAAGTAGCCCCAAGCAGAGACTGACCAGTATCACTTTCATTAAAAGGGGTTGCCAAGCTTCCAAGAAACTACGATTTTCCTGAAATCTGAGCAAATATTTTTTCACCCAATCTTGATGATACTTGCAGGTAATGATCAGTACTCCAATCCCACTCGGCTCACCAAATTTCGTTCTTCTAGGTTAAACCGTTCCTTTGCAGTAACCGTTTTTATGTTTAGGTTTCACTCTGTTTTCTCCTATATGGATACATGTAGTTGGAACTCTAAATCAAACACGGTTTGCGCTAGCTCTTTGAAACTTGGCACAATAATGTAGTTCTAAGTTCTATTGCTATGGTTTGTGTCCTAAGGAAGTAGCCCCAAGCAGAGATAGACGAGAATCACTTTCATTGAAAGGGGTTGCCAAGCTTCCGAAAAACTACGAGTTTCCGGAAATCTCAGAAAACATTTTTAACACAATCTTGATGATACTTGCAGGTAATGAAGAGTACATCATTCCCAATTGGCTCACCAAATTTCGTTCTTCTAGGTTAAACCGTTCGTTTGCAGTAACCGTTTTCATGTTTAGTTTTCACTCTGTTTTCTCCTATATGGATTCATGTATTTGGAACTCTAAATCAAACACGGTTTGTGCTAGCTCTTTGAAAACTTGGCACCATAATGTAGTTGCAAGTTCTATCGCTATGGTTTGTGTCCTATTGAAGTAGCCCAAGCAGAGACTGACCAGTATCACTTTCATTAAAAGGGGTTGCCAAGCTTCCAAGGAACTACGATTTCCTGAAATCTGAGCAAATATTTTTTCACCCAATCTTGATGATACTTGCAGGTAATGATCAATACTCCAATCCCACTTGGCTCACCAAATTTCGTTCTTCTAGTTTAAACCGTTCCTTTGCAGTAACCGTTTTCATGTTTAGGTTTCACTCTGTTTTCTCCTATATGGATACATGTAGTTGGAACTCTAAATCAAACACAGTTTGTGCTAGCTCTTTGAAACTTGGCACAATAATGTAGTTGCAATTTCTATCGCTATGGTTTGTGTCCTATTGAAGTAGCCCCAAGCAGAGACTGACCAGTATCACTTTCATTGAAAGGGGTTGCCAAGCTTCCGAAAAACTACGATTTCCTGAAATCTCAGCAAACATTTTGTCACCCAATCTTGATGATACCTGCAGGTAATGATCAGTACACCAATCCCACTTGGCTCACCAAATTTCGTTCTTCTAGTTTAAACCGTTCCTTTGCAGAAACCGTTTTCATTTTTTGGTTTCAGTCTGATTTCTCCTATATGGATACATGTAGTTGGAACTCTAAATCAAACACGGTTTGTGCTAGCTCTTTGAAACTTGGCACAATAATGTAGTTCCAAATTCTATCGCTATGGTTTGTGTCCTATTGTACTTGCACCAAGTGGAGACTGACGAGAATCACATTCATAGAAAGGGGTTGCCAAGCTTCCAAAAAATTACGATTTCCTGAAATCTTAGCAAACATTTTTTCACCCAATCTTGGTGATACTTGGAGGTAATGATGACTACACCAATCCCACTTGGCTCACCAAATTTCGTTTTCTAAGTTAAACCGTTCCTTTGCAGTAACCGTTTTCATGTTTAGGTTTCACTCTGTTTTCTCCTATATGGATACATGTAGTTGGAACTCTAAATCAAACACGGTTTGTGCTAGCTCTTTGAAACTTGGCACAACAATGTAGTTCCAAGTTCTATCGCTATGGTTTGTGTCCTATTGAAGTAGCCCCAAGCAGAGACTGAAGAGAATCACTTTCATTGAAAGGGGTTACCAAGCTTCCTAAAAACTACGAGTTTCCAAATATCTCAGCAAATATTTTTTCAACCATTCTTGATGATACTGGCATGTAATGATCAGTACACAAATACCACTTGGCTAACCAAATTTCGGTCTTCTTGGTTAAACCGTTCCTTTGCAGTAACCGTTTTCATGTTTAGGTTTCACTCTGTTTTCTTCTATATGGATACATGTAGTTGGAACTCTAAATCAAACACGGTTTGTGCTAGCTCTTTGAAACTTGGCACAATAATGTAGTTCTAAGTTCTATCGCTATGGTTTGTGTCCTAAGGAAATAGCCCCAAGCAGAGACTGACGAGAATCACTTTCATTGAAAGGGGTTGCCAAGTTTCCAAAAAACTAAATTTTACTGAAATCTGACCAAATATTTTTTCACCCAATCTTGATGATACTGGCAGGTAATGATCAGTACACCAATCCCACTTGGGTCACCAAATTTCGTTCTTCTAGGGTAAACCGTTCGTTTGCAATAACCGTTTTCATGTTTAGGTTTCACTCTGTTTTCTCCTATATGGATACATGTAGTTGGAACTCTAAATCAAACACGGTTTGTGCTAGCTCTTTGAAACTTGGCACAATAATGTAGTTCCAAGTTCTATCTCCATGGTTTGTGTCCTATGGAAGTTGCCCCAAGCAGAGACTGACGAGAATCACTTTCATTGAAAGCCGTTGCCAAGCTTCCAAAAAACTACGAGTTTCCGGAAATCTCAGCAAACATTTTTTCACCCAATCTTGATGATACTTGCAGGTAATGATCAGTACATCATTCCCAATTGGCTCAACAAATTTCGTTCTTGTAGGTTAAACCGTTCGTTTGCAGTAACCGTTTTCATGTTTAGTTTTCACTCTGTTTTCTCCAATATGGATTCATGTAGTTGGAACTCTAAATCAAACACGGTTTGTGCTAGCTCTTTGAAACTTGGCACAATAATGTAGTTCCAAGTTCTATCGCTATGGTTTGTGTCCTATGGAAGTAGCCCCAAGCAGAGACTGACGAGAATCACGTTCATTGAAAGGGGTTTCCAAGCTTCCAAAAAACTATGATTTCCTGAAATCTGAGCAAATATTTTTTCACCCAATCTGGATGATACTTGCAGGTAATGATCAGCACACCAATCCCACTTGGCTAACCAAATTTCGTTCTTCTAGATTAAACCGTTCCTTTGCAGTAACCGTTTTCATGTTTAGGTTTCACTCTGTTTTCTCCTATATGGATACATGTAGTTGGAACTCTAAATCAAACACGGTTTGTGCTAGCTCTTTGAAACTTGGCACAATAATGTAGTTCCAAGTTCTATCTCCATGGTTTGTGTCCTATGGAAGTAGCCCCAAGCAGAGACTGACCAGAATCACTTTAATTGAAAGGGGTTGCCAAGCTTCCGAAAAACTACGAGTTTCCTGAAATCTCAGCAATCTTTTTTTGACCCAATCTTGATGATACTGGCAGATAATGATCAGTACACCAAACCCACTTGGCTCACCAAATTACGTTCTTCTAGGTTACACCGTTCCTTTGCAGTAACCGTTTTCATGTTTAGGTTTCACTCTGTTTTCTTCTATATGGATGCATGTAGTTGGAACTCTAAATCAAACACGGTTAGTGCTAGCTCTTTGAAACTTGGCACAATAATGTAGTTCCAAGTTCTATCGCTATGGTTTGTGTCCTATTGAAGTAGCCCCAAGCAGAGACTGACGAGAATCACTTTCATTGAAAGGGGTTGCCAAGCTTCTGAAAAACTACGAGTTTCCGGAAATCTCAGCAAACATTTTTTCACCCAATCTTGATGATACTGGCAGGTAATGATCAGTACACCAAACCCACTTGGCTAACCAAATTTCGTTCTTCTAGGTTGAACCGTTCCTTTGCAGTAACCGTTTTGATGTTTAGGTTTCACTCTGTTTTCTCCTATTTGGATACATGTAGTTGGAACTCTAAATCAAACACGGTTTGTGCTAGCTCTTTGAAACTTGGCACAATAATGTAGTTCCAAATTCTATCGCTATGGTTTGTGTCCTATTGTACTTGCACCAAGCAGAGACTGACCAGAATCACTTTCATTGAAACGGGTTGCCAAGCTTCCAAAAAATTACGATTTCCTGAAATCTCAGCAAACATTTTTTCACCCAATCTTGATGATACTTGGAGGTAATGATGACTACACCAATCCCACTTGGCTCACCAAATTTCGTTCTTCTAGGTTAAACCTTTCCTTTGCAGTAACCGTTTTCATGTTTATGTTTCACTCTGTTTTCTCCCATATGGATACATGTAGTTGGAAATCTGAATCAAACACAGTTTATGCTAGCTCTTTGAAACTTGGCACAATAATGTAGTTCCAAGTTCTATCACTATGGTTTGTGTCCTATGGAAGTAGCCCAAGCAGAGATTGACCAGAATCACTTTCATTGAAACGGGTTGCCAAGTTTCCGAAAAACTACGAGTTTCCTGAAATGTCAGCAAACATTTTTTCACCCAATCTTGATGATACTGGCAGGTAATGATCAGTACACCAATCCCACTTAGCTCACCAAATTTCGTTCTTCTAGGGTAAAACGTTCGTTTGCAGTAACCATTTACATGTTTAGTTTTCACGCTATTTTCTCCTATATGGATACATGTAGTTGGAACTCTAAATCAAACACGGTTTGTGCTAGCTCTTTGAAACTTGGCACAATAATGTAGTTCCAAGTTCTATCGCTATGGTTTGTGTCCTATGAAAGTAGCCCCCAAGCAGAGACTGACGAGAATCACTTTCATTGAAAGGGGTTTCCAAGCTTCCAAAAAACTATGATTTTCTGAAATCTGAGCAAATATTTTTTCACCCAATCTTGATGATACTTGCAGGTAATGGATCAGCACACCAATCCCACTTGGCTCAACAAATTTCGTTCTTCTAGTTTAGTTCCTTTGTTCAGTAACCGTTTTCATGTTTAGGTTTCACTCTGTTTTCTCCTATGTGGATACATGTAGTTGGAACTCTAAATCAAACACGGTTGTGCTAGCTCTTTGAAACTTGGCACAATAATGTAGTTCCAAGTTCTATCTCCATGGTTTGTGTCCTATGGAAGTAGCCCCAGCAGAGACTGACCAGAATCACTTTCATTGAAAGGGGTTGCCAAGCTTCCGAAAAACTACGAGTTTCCTGAAATCTCAGCAATCTTTTTTTGACCCAATCTTGATGATACTGGCAGATAATGATCAGTACACCAAACCCACTTGGCTCACCAAATTACGTTTTTCTAGGTTAAACCGTTCCTTTGCAGTAACCGTTTTCATGTTTAGGTTTCACTCTGTTTTCTCCTATATGGATACATGTAGTTGGAACTCTAAATCAAACACGGTTTGTGCTAGCTCTTTGAAGCTTGGCACAATAATGTAGTTCCAAGTTCTATCGCTATGGTTTGTGTCATAAGGAAGTAGCCCCAAGCAGAGACTGTCCAGAATCACTTTCATTGAAAGGGGTTGCCAAGCTTCCAAAAAACTACGATTTCCTGAAATCTCAGCAAATTTTTTCACCCAATCTTGATGATACTTGCAGGTAATGATCAGTACACCTAACCAACTTGGCTCACCAAATTTCGTTCTTCTAGGGTAAACCGTTCGTTTGCAGTAACCGTTTTCATGTTTAGGTTTCACTCTGTTTTCTCCTATATGGATACATGTAGTTGGAACTCGAAATCAAACACGGTTTGTGCTAGCTCTTTGAAACTTGGCACAATAATGTAGTTCCAAGTTCTATCGCTATGGTTTGTGTCTTAAGGAAGTAGCCCCAAGCAGAGACAGTCCAGAATCACTTTCATTGAAAGGGGTTGCCAAAGCTTCCAAAAAACTACGATTTCTGAATCTCAGCAAATTTTTTTCACCCAATCTTGATGATACTTGCAGGTAATGATCAGTACACCAAACCCACTTGGCTCACCAAATTTCGTTCTTCTAGGTTAAACCTTTCCTTTGCAGTAACCGTTTTCATGTTTAGGTTTCACTCTTATTCCCTCCTCTATGGATACATGTAGTTGGAACTCTAAATCAAACACGGTTTGTGCAAGCTCTTTGAAACTGGCACAATAATGTATTTCCAAATTCTATCGCTATGGTTTGTGTCCTATTGAAGTAGCCCCAAGAGGAGACTGACGAGAATCACTTTCATTGAAAGGGGTTGCCAAGCTTCCGAAAAACTATGAGTTTCAGGAAATCTCAGCAAAGATTTTTTCACCCAATTCTTGATGATACTGGCAGGTAATGATCAGAACACAAACTCCACTTGGCTCACCAAATTTCGTTCTTCTAGGGTAAACAGTTCGTTTGCAGTAACCGTTTTCATGTTTAGGTTTCACTCTGTTTTCTCCTATATGGATACATGTAGTTGGAACTCTAAATCAAACACGGTTTGTGCTAGCTCTTTTGAAACTTGGCACAATAATGTAGTGCCAAGTTCTATCGCTATGGTGTGTGTCCTATGGAAGTAGCCCCAAGCAGAGACTGACCAGAATCACTTTCATTGAAAGGGGTTGCCAAGCTTCCGAAAACTACGAGTTTCCAGAAATCTCAGCAAACATTTTTTCACCCAATCTTGATGATACTGGGAGGTAATGATCAGTACACCAAACCCACTTGGCTCACCAAATTTCGTTCTTCTAGGTTGAACCGTTCCTTTGCAGTAACCGTTTTGATGTTTAGGTTTCACTCTGTTTTCTTCTATATGGATACATGTAGTTGGAACTCTAAATCAAACACGTTTGTGCTAGCTCTTTGAAACTTGGCACAATAATGTAGTTCCCTAGTTCTATTCCTATGGTTTGTGTCCTATGGAAGTAGCCCCAAGCAGAGACTGACGAGAATCACTTTCATTGAAAGGGGTTGCCAAGCTTCTGAAAAACTACGAGTTTCCTGAAATCTCAGCAAACATTTTTTCACCCAATCTTGATGATACTGGCAGGTAATGATCAGTACACCAAACCCACTTGGCTCCCCAAATTTCGTTCTTCTAGGTTGAACCGTTCCTTTGCAGTAACCGTTTTGATGTTTAGGTTTCACTGTGTTTTCTCCTATTTGGATACATGTAGTTGGAACTCTAAATCAAACACGGTTTGTGCTAGCTCTTTGAAACTTGGCACAATAATGTAGTTCCAAATTCTATCGCTATGGTTTGTGTCCTATTGTACTTGCACCAAGGAGAGACTGACGAGAATCACATTCATAGATAGGGGTTGCAAAGCTTCCAGAAAATTACGATTTCCTGAAATCTCAGCAAACATTTTTTCACCCAATCTTGATGATACTTGGAGGTAATGATGACTACACCAATCCCACTTGGCTCCCCAAATTTCGTTTTCCAGGTTAAACCGTTCCTTTGCAGTAACCGTTTTCATGTTTAGGTTTCACTCTGTTTTCTCCTATATGGATACATGTAGTTGGAACTCTAAATCAAACACGGTTTGTGCTAGCTCTTTGAAACTTGGCACAATAATGTAGTTCCAAGTTCTATCGCTATGGTTTGTGTCCTATTGAAGTAGCCCCAAGCAGAGACTGACGAGAATCACTTTCATTGAAAGCGGTTGCCAAGCTTCCGAAAAACTACGAGTTTCCGGAAATCTCAGCAAACATTTTTTCACCCAATCTTGATGATACTTGCAGGTAAATGATCAGTACATCATTCCCAATTGGCTCAACAAATTTCGTTCTTGTAGGTTAACCGTTCGTTTGCAGTAACCGTTTTCATGTTTAGTTTTCACTCTGTTTTCTCCTATATGGATTCATGTATTTGGAACTCTAAATCAAACACGGTTTGTGCTAGCTCTTTGAAACTTGGCACAATAATGTAGTTCTAAGTTCTATCGCTATGGTTTGTGTCCTAAGGAAATAGCCCCAAGCAGAGACTGACGAGAATCACTTTCATTGAAAGGGGTTGCCAAGCTTCCAAAAAACTACATTTTCCTGAAATCTGAGCAAATATTTTTTCACCCAATCTTGATGATACTTGCAGGTAATGATCAGCACACCTATCCCACTTGGCTCACCAAATTTCGTTCTTCTAGGTTAAACCTTTCCTTTGCAATAACCGTTTTCATGTTTAGGTTTTCACTCTGTTTTCTCCTATATGGATACATGTAGTTGGAAATCTAAATCAAAACACAGTTTGTGCTAGCTCTTTGAAACTTGGCACAATAATGTAGTTCCAAGTTCTATCGCTATGGTTTGTGTCCTATGGAAGTAGCCCCAAGCAGAGACTGACCAGAATCACTTTCATTGAAACGGGTTGCCAAGCTTCCGAAAAACTACGAGTTTCTGGAAATATCAGCACACATTTTTTCACCCAATCTTGATGATACTGGCAGGTAATGATCAGTACACCAATCCCACTTGGCTCACCAAATTTCGTTCTTCTAGGGTAAACCGTTCGTTTGCAGTAACCATTTTCATGTTTAGGTTTCACGCTATTTCTCCTATATGGATACATGTAGTTGGAACTCTAAATCAAACACGGTTTGTGCTAGCTCTTTGAAACTTGGCACAATAATGTAGTTCCAAGTTCTATCGCTATGGTTTGTGTCCTATGGAAGTAGCCCCAAGAAGAGACTGACGAGAATCACTTTCATTGAAAGGGGTTTCCAGGCTTCCAAAAAACTATGATTTCCTGAAATCTGAGCAAATATTTTTCACCCAATCTTGATGATACTTGCAGGTAATGATCAGCACACCAATCCCACTTGGCTCACCAAATTTCGTTCTTCTAGTTTAAACCATTCCTTTGCAGTAACCGTTTTCATGTTTAGGTTTCACTCTGTTTTCTCCTATATGGATACATGTAGTTGGAACTCTAAATCAAACACGGTTTGTGCTAGCTCTTTGAAACTTGGCACAATAATGTAGTTCCAAGTTCTATCTCCATGGTTTGTGTCCTATGGAAGTTGCCCCAAGCAGAGACTGACGAGAATCACTTTCATTGAAAGCCGTTGCCAAGCTTCCAAAAAACTACGAGTTTCCGGAAATCTCAGCAAACATTTTTTCACCCAATCTTGATGATACTTGCAGGTAATGATCAGTACATCATTCCCAATTGGCTCAACAAATTTCGTTCTTGTAGGTTAAACCGTTCGTTTGCAGTAACCGTTTTCATGTTTAGTTTTCACTCTGTTTTCTCCAATATGGATTCATGTAGTTGGAACTCTAAATCAAACACGGTTTGTGCTAGCTCTTTGAAACTTGGCACAATAATGTATTTCCAAGTTCTATCGCTATGGTTTGTGTCCTATTGAAGTGGCCCCAAGCAGACACTGACGAGAATCACATTCATTGAAAGGGGTTGCCAAGCTTCCAAAAAATTACTATTTCCTGAAATCTCAGCAAACATTTTTTTACCCAATCTTGATGATACTTGCAGGTAATGATGAGGAAACCAATCCCACTTGGCTCACCAAATTTCATTTTCTAGGTTAAACCGTTCCTTTGCAGTAACCGTTTTCATGTTTAGGTTTCACTCTGTTTTCTCCTATATGGATACATATAGTTGGAACTCTAAATCAATCATGGTTTGTGCTAGCTCTTTGAAACTTTTCACAATAATGTAGTTCCAAGTTCTATGGCTATGGTTTGTGTCCTATTGAAGTAGCCCCAAGCAGAGAATGACGAGAATCACTTTCATTGAAAGGGGTTGCCAAGCTTCCAAAAAATACGAGTTTCCTGAAATCTCAGCATACATTTTTTCACCCAAATTTGATGATACTGGCAGGTAATGATCAGTACACCAATCCCACTTGGCTCACCAAATTTCGTTCTTCTAGGGTGAACCGTTCATTTGCAGTAACCGTTTTCATATTTAGGTTTCACTCTGTTTTCTCCTATATGGATACATGTATTTGGAACTCTAAATCAAACACGGTTTGTGCTAGCTCTTTGAAACTTGGCACAATAATGTAGTTCCACGTTCTATCGCTATGGGTTGTGTCCCCATTGAAGTAGCCCCAAGCAGAGACTGACGAGAATCACATTCATTGAAAGGGGTTGCCAAGCTTCCAAAAAACTACGAGTTTCCTGAAATCTCAGCAAATATTTTTTCACCCAATCTTGATGATACTTGCAGGTAATTATCAGTACACCAGTCCCACTTGGCTTACCAAATTTCGTTCTTCTAGGTTACACTGTTCTTTTGCAGTAACCGTTTTCATGTTTAGGTTTCACTCTGTTTTCTCCTATATGGATACATGTAGTTGGAACTCTAAATCAAACATGGTTTGTGCTAGCTCTTTGAAACTTGGCACAATAATGTAGTTTCCAAGTTCTATGGCTATGGCTTGTGTCCTATTGAAGTAGCCCCAAGCAGAGACTGACCAGAATCACTTTCATTGAAAGGGGTTGCCAAGCTTCCGAAAAACTACCAGTTACCTGAAATCTCAGCAATCTTTTTTTGACCCAATCTTGATGATACTGGCCGATAATGATCAGTACACCAAACCCACTTGGCTCACCAAATTACGTTCTTCTAGGTTACACCGTTCCTTTGCAGTAACCGTTTTCATGTTTAGGTTTCACTCTGTTTTCTCCTATATGGATACATGTAGTTGGAACTCTAAATCAAACACGGTTTGTGCTAGCTCTTTGAAACTTGGCACAATAATGTAGTTCCAAGTTCTATCGCTATGGTTTGTGTCCTAAGGAAGTAGCCCCAAGCAGAGACTGACCAGAATCACTTTCATTGAAAGGGGTTGCCAAGCTTCCAAAAAACTACGATTCCCTGAAATCTGAGCAAATATTTTTTCACCCAATCTTGATGATACTTGCAGGTAATGATCAGTACACCAAACCCACTTGGCTCACCAAATTTCGTTCTTCTAGGGTAAACCGTTCGTTTGCAGTAACCGTTTTCATGTTTAGTTTCACACTGTTTTCCTATATGGATACATGTAGTTGGAACTCTAAATCAAACACGGTTTGTGCTAGCTCTTTGAAACTTGGCACAATAATGTAGTTCTAAGTTCTGTCGCTATGGTTTGTGTCCTATTGAAGTAGCCCCAAGCAGAGACTGACCAGAATAACTTTCATTGAAAGGGGTTGCCAAGCTTCCGAAAAACTACGAGTTTCCTGAAATCTCAGCAAACTTTTTTTCACCGAATCTTGATGATACTGGCAGGTAATGATCAGTACACCAAACCCACTTGGCTCACCAAATTTCGTTCTTCTAGGTTAAACCGTTCCTTTGCAGTAACCCTTTTCATGTTTAGGTTTCACTCTTATTCCTCCTATATGGATACATGTAGTTGGAACACTAAATCAAACACGGTTTGTGCAAGCTCTTTGAAACTTGGCACAATAATGTATTTCCAAGTTCTATCGCTATGGTTTGTGTCCTATTAAAGTGGCCCCAAGCAGACACTGACGAGAATCACATTCATTGAAAGGGGTTGCCAAGCTTCCAAAAAATTACTATTTCCTGAAATCTCAGCAAACATTTTTTTTTACCCAATCTTGATGATACTTGCAGGTAATGATGAGCACACCAATCCCACTTGGCTCACCAAATTTCATTTTCTAGGTTAAACCGTTCCTTTGCAGTAACCGTTTTCATGTTTAGGTTTCACTCTGTTTTCTCCTATATGGATACATATAGTTGGAACTCTAAATCAAACATTGTTTGTGCTAGCTCTTTGAAACTTGGCACAATAATGTAGTTCCAAGTTCTATGGCTATGGTTTGTGTCCTATTGAAGTAGCCCCAAGCAGAGAATGACGAGAATCACTTTCATTGAAAGGGGTTGCCAAGCTTCCAAAAAATACGAGTTTCCTGAAATCTCAGCATACATTTTTTCACCCAAATTTGATGATACTGGCAGGTAATGATCAGTACACCAATCCCACTTGGCTCACCAAATTTCGTTCTTCTAGTGTGAACCGTTCGTTTGCAGTAACCGTTTTCATGTTTAGGTTTCACTCTGTTTTCTCCTATATGGATACATGTAGTTGGAACTCTAAATCAAACACGGTTTGTGCTAGCTCTTTGAAACTTGGCACAATAATGTAGTTCCACGTTCTATCGCTATGGGTTGTGTCCCATTGAAGTAGCCCCAAGCAGAGACTGACGAGAATCACATTCATTGAAAGGGGTTGCCAAGCTTCCAAAAAACTACGAGTTTCCTGAAATCTCAGCAAATATTTTTTCACCCAATCTTGATGATACTTGTAGGTAATTATCAGTATACCAGTCCCACTTGGCTCACCAAATTTCGTTCTTCTAGGTTACACCGTTCCTTTGCAGTAACCGTTTTCATGTTTAGGTTTCACTCTGTTTTCTCCTATATGGATACATGTAGATGGAACTCTAAATCAAACACGGTTTGTGCTAGCTCTTTGAAACTTGGCACAATAATGTAGTTCCACGTTCTATCGCTATGGGTTGTGTCCTATTGAAGTAGCCCCAAGCAGAGACTGACCAGAATCACTTTCATTGAAAGGGGTTGCCAAGCTTCCGAAAAACTACGAGTTTCCTGAAATCTCAGCATACATTTTTTCACCCAAATTTGATGATACTGGCAGGTAATGATCAGTACACCAATCCCACTTGGCTCACCAAATTTCGTTCTTCTAGGGTGAACCGTTCGTTTGCAGTAACCGTTTTCATGTTTAGGTTTCACTCTGTTTTCTCCTATATGGATACATGTAGTTGGAACTCTAAAACAAACACGGTTTGTGCTAGCTCTTTGAAACTTGGCACAATAATGTAGTAACACGTTCTATCGCTATGAGTTGTGTCCTATTGAAGTAGCCCCAAGCAGAGACTGACCAGAATCACTTTCATTGAAAGGGGTTGCCAAGCTTCCAAGAAACTACCATTTCCTGATCTCAGCAAACATTTTTTCACCCAATCTTGATGATACTTGCAGGTAATGATCAGTACACCAATCCCACTTGGCTCACCAAATTTCGTTCTTCTAGGTTAAACCGTTCCTTTGCAGTAACCGTTTTCATGTTTAGGTTTCACTCTGTTTTCTTCTATGTGGATACATGTAGTTGGAATTCTAAATCAAACACGGTTTGTGCTAGCTCTTTGAAACTTGGCACAATAATGTAGTTCCAAGTTCTATCGCTATGGTTTGTGTCCTATTGAAGAAGCCCCAAGCGGAGACTGACGAGAATCACTTTCATTGAAAGGGGTTGCCAAGCTTCCGAAAAACTACGAGTTTCCGGAAATCTCAGCAAACATTTTTTCACCCAATCTTGATGATACTGGCAGGTAATGATCAGTACACCAAACCCACTTGGCTCACCAAATTTCGTTCTTCTAGGTTGAACCGTTCCTTTGCAGTAACCGTTTTGATGTTTAGGTTTCACTCTGTTTTCTTCTATATGGATACATGTAGTTGGAACTCTAAATCAAACACGGTTTGTGCTAGCTCTTTGAAACTTGGCACAATAATGTAGTTCCAAGATCTATCGCTATGTTTTGTGTCCTATGGAAGTAGCCCCAAGCAGAGACTGACGAGAATCACTTTCATTGAAAGGGGTTGCCAAGCTTCTGAAAAACTACGAGTTTCCGTAAATCTCAGCAAACATTTTTTCACCCAATCTTGATGATACTGGCAGGTAATGATCAGTACACCAAACCCACTTGGCTCACCAAATTTCGTTCTTCTAGGTTGAACCGTTCCTTTGCAGTAACCGTTTTCATGTTTAGGTTTCACTCTGTTTTCTCCTATTTGGATACATGTAGTTGGAACTCTAAATCAAACACGGTTTGTGCTAGCTCTTTGAAACTTGGCACAATAATGTAGTTCCAAATTCTATCGCTATGGTGTGTGTCCTATTGTACTTGCACCAAGCAGAGACTGAGGAGAATCACATTCATAGAAAGGGGTTGCCAAGCTTCCAAAAAACTACGAGTTTCCTGAAATCTCAGCAAACATTTTTTCACCCAATCTTGATGATACTTGGAGGTAATGATGACTACATCAATACCACTTGGCTCACCAAATTTCGTTCTTCTAGGTTAAACCGTTCCTTTGCAGTAACCGTTTTCATGTTTAGGTTTCACTCTGTTTTCTCCTATATGGATACATGTAGTTGGAACTCTAAATCAAACACGGTTTGTGCTAGCTCTTTGAAACTTGGCACAATAATGTTGTTCCAAGTTCTATCGCTATGGTTTGTGTCCTATTGAAGTAGCCCCAAGCAGAGACTGACCAGAATCACTTTCATTGAAAGGGGTTACCAAGCTTCCGAAAAACTACGAGTTTCCTAAAATCTCAGCAAACATTTTTTCAACCATTCTTGATGATACTGGCAGGTAATGATCAGTACACCAAACCCACTTGGCTCACCAAATTTCGTTCTTCTAGGGTAAACCGTTCGTTTGCAGTAACCATTTTCATGTTTAGGTTTCACTCTGTTTTCTCCTATATGGATACATGTAGTTGGAACTCTAAATCAAACACGGTTTGTGCTAGCTCTTTGAAACTTGGCACAATAATGTAGTTCTAAGTTCTATCGCTATGGTTTGTGTCCTAAGGAAGTAGCCCCAAGCAGAGACTGACGAGAATCACTTTCATTGAAAGCGGTTGCCAAGCTTCCGAAAAACTACGAGTTTCCGGAAATCTCAGCAAACATTTTTTCACCCAATCTTGATGATACTTGCAGGTAATGATCAGTACATCATTCCCAATTGGCTCAACAAATTTCGTTCTTGTAGGTTAAACCGTTCGTTTGCAGTAACCGTTTTCATGTTTAGTTTTCACTCTGTTTTCTCCTATATGGATTCATGTAGTTGGAACTCTAAATCAAACATGGTTTGTGCTAGCTCTTTGAAACTTGGCACAATAATGTAGTTCTAAGTTCTATCGCTATGGTTTGTGTCCTATTGAAGTAACCCCAAGCAGAGACTGACGAGTATCACTTTCATTGAAAGGAGTTGCCAAGCTTCCAAAAAACTACGAGTTTCCTGAAATCTCAGCAAACATTTTTTCACCCAATCTTGATGATACTGGCAGGTAATGATCAGTACACCAATCCCACTTGGCTCACCAAATTTCGTTCTTCTAGGGTAAACCGTTCGTTTGCAGTAACCATTTTCATGTTTAGGTTTCACGCTATTTTCTCCTATATGGATACATGTAGTTGGAACTCTAAATCAAACACGGTTTGTGCTAGCTCTTTGAAACTTGGCACAATATTGTAGTTCCAAGTTCTATCGCTATGGTTTGTGTCCTATGGAAGTAGCCCCAAGCAGAGACTGACCAGAATCACTTTCATTGAAAGGGGTTTCCATGCTTCCAAAAAACTATGATTTCCTGAAATCTGAGCAAATATTTTTTCACCCAATCTTGATGATACTTGCAGGTAATGATCAGCACACCAATCCCACTTGGCTCACCAAATTACGTTCTTCTAGTTTAAACCGTTCCTTTTCAGTAACCGTTTTCATGTTTAGGTTTCACTCTGTTTTCTCCTATATGGATACATGTAGTTGGAACTCTAAATCAAACACGGTTTGTGCTAGCTCTTTGAAACTTGGCACAATAATGTAGTTCCAAGTTCTATCTCCATGGTTTGTGTCCTATGGAAGAAGCCCCAAGCAGAGACTGACCAGAATCACTTTAATTGAAAGGGGTTGCCAAGCTTCCGAAAAACTACGAGTTTCCTGAAATCTCAGCAATCTTTTTTTGACCCAATCTTGATGATACTGGCAGATAATGATCAGTACACCAAACCCACTTGGCTCACCAAATTACGTTCTTCTAGGTTACACCGTTCCTTTGCAGTAACCGTTTTCATGTTTAGGTTTCACTCTGTTTTCTCCTATATGGATACATGTAGTTGGAACTCTAAATCAAACACGGTTTGTGCTAGCTCTTTGAAACTTGGCACAATAATGTAGTTCCAAGTTCTATCGCTATGGTTTGTGTCCTAAGGAAGTAGCCCCAAGCAGAGACTGACCAGAATCACTTTCATTGAAAGGGGTTGCCAAGCTTCCGAAAAACTACGATTTCCTGAAATCTCAGCAAATTTTTTTCACCCAATCTTGATGATACTTGCAGGTAATGATCAGTACACCAAACCCACTTGGCTCACCAAATTTCGTTCTTCTACGGTAAACCGTTCGTTTGCAGTAACCGTTTTCATGTTTAGGTTTCACTCTGTTTTCTCCTATATGGACACATGTAGTTGGAACTCTAAATCAAACACGGTTTGTGCTAGCTCTTTGAAACTTGGCACAATAATGTAGTTCTAAGTTCTATCGCTATGGTTTGTGTCCTATTGAAGTAGCCCCAAGCAGAGACTGACCAGAATCACATTCATTGAAAGGGGTTGCCAAGCTTCCAAAAAACTACGAGTTTCCTGAAATCTCAGCAAACTTTTTTTCACCGAATCTTCATGATACTGGCAGGTAATGATCAGTACACCAAACCCACTTGGCTCACCATATTTCGTTCTTCTAGGTTAAACCGTTCCTTTGCAGTAACCGTTTTCATGTTTAGGTTTCACTCTGTTTTCTCCTATATGGATACATGTAGTTGGAACTCTAAATCAAACACGGTTTGTGCTAGCTCTTTGAAACTTGGCACAATAATGTAGTTGCAAGTTCTATCGCTCTGATTTGTGTCCTATGGAAGTAGCCCCAAGCAGAGACTGACGAGAATCACTTTCATTGATAGGGGTTGCCAAGCTTCCAAAAAAGTATGATTTCCTGAAATCTCAGCAAATATTTTTTCACCCAATCTTGATGATACTTGCAGGTAATGATCAGTACACCAATCCCTCTTGGCTCACCAAATTTCGTTCTTCTAGTTTAAACAGTTCCTTTGCAGTAAACGTTTTCATGTTTAGGTTTCACTCTGTTTTCTCCTATATGGATACATGCAATTAGAACTCTAAATCAAACACGGTTTGTGCAAGATCTTTGAAACTTGGGACAATAATGTAGTTCCAAGTTCTATCTCTATGGTTTGTGTCCTATGGAAGTAGCCCCAAGCAGAGACTGACCAGAATCACTTTCATTGAAAGGGGTTGCCAAGCTTCCAAAAAACTACGAGTTTCCTGAAATCTCAGCAAATTATTTTCCCCCAATCTTGATGATACTTGCAGGTAATTATCAGTACACCAGTCCCACTTGGCTCACCAAATTTCGTTTTCTAGGTTAAACCGTTCCTTTGCAGTAACCGTTTTCATGTTTAGGTTTCACCCTGTTTTCTCCTATATGGATACATGTAGTTGGAACTCTAAATCAAACACGGTTTGTGCTAGCTCTTTGAAACTTGGCACAATAATGTATTTCCAAGTTCTATCGCTATGGTTTGTGTCCTATTGAAGTAGCCCCAAGCAGATACTGACGAGAATCACTTTCATTGAAAGGGGTTGCCTAGCTTCCAAAAAACTACGATTTCCTGAAATCTCAGCAAACATTTTTTCACCCAATCTTGATGATACTGGCAGGTAATGATCAGTACACCAATCCCACTTGGCTCACCACATTTCGTTCTTCTAGGTTAAACCGTTCCTTTGCAGTAACCGTTTTCATGTTTAGGTTTCACTCTGTTTTCTCCTATATGGATACATGTAGTTGGAACTCTAAATCAAACACGGTTTGTGCTAGCTCTTTGAAACTTGGCACAATAATGTAGTTATAATTTCTATCGCTATGGTTTGTGTCCTATAGAAGTAGCCCCTCGCAGAGACTGACGAGAATCACTTTCACTGAAAGGGGTTGCCAAGGTTCCAAAATACTACGAGTTTACTGAAATCTCAGCAAACATTTTTTTCACCCAATCTTGATGATACTGGCAGGTAATGAACAGTACACCAATCCCACTTGGCTCACCAAATTTCGTTCTTCTAGGTTAAACCGTTCCTTTGCAGTAACCGTTTTCATGTTTAGGTTTCACTCTGTTTTCTCCTATATGGATACATGTAGTTGGAACTCTAAATCAAACACGGTTTGTGCTAGCTCTTTGAAACTTGGCACAATAATGTAGTTTCAAGTTCTATTGCTATGGTTTTTGTGATATTGAAGTAGCCCCAAGCAGAGACCGACGATAATCACTTTCATTGAAAGGGGTTGCGAAGATTCCGAAAAAATACGAGTTTCCTGAAGTCTCAGCAAACATTTTTTCACCGAATCTTGATGATACTGGCAAGTAATGATCAGTACACCAATCAAACTTCGCTCACCAAATTTCGTTCTTCTAGGGTAAACTGTTCGTTTGCAGTAACCGTTTTCATGTTTAGGTTTCACTCTGTTTTCTCCTATATGGATACATGTATTTGGAACTCTAAATCAAACACGGTTTGTGCTAGCTATTTGAAACTTGGCACAATAATGTAGTTCCAAGTTCTATCGCTATGGTTTGTGTCCTATGGAAGTAGCCCCAAGCAGAGACTGACCAGAATCACTTTCATTGAAAGGGGTTGCCAAGCTTCCGAAAAACTACGAGATTCCTGAAATCTCAGCAAACTTTTTTTCACCCAATCTTGAAGATACTGGCAGGTAATGATGAGTACAGCAATCCCACATGGCTCACCAAATTTCGTTTTCTAGTTTAAACCGTTCCTTTGCAGTAACCGTTTTCATGTTTAGGTTTCACTCTGTTTCCTCCTATATGGATACATGTAGTTGGAACTCTAAATCAAAAACAGTTTGTGTTAGCTCTTTGAAACTTGGCACAATAATGTAGTTCCAAGTTCTATCGCTATGGTTTGTGTCCTATTGAAGTAGCCCCAAGCAGAGACTGACGAGAATCACTTTCATTGAAAGGTGTTGCCAAGCTTCCGAAAAAATACGAGTTTCCTGAAATCTCAGCAAACATTTTTTCACCCAATCTTGATGATACTTGCAGGTAATGAACAGTGCACCAGTCCCACTTGGATCACCAAATTTCGTTCTTTTAGGTTAAACCGTTCCTTTGCAGTAACCGTTTTCATGTTTAGGTTTCACTCTGTTTTCTCCTATATGGATACATGTATTTGGAACTCTAAATCAAACACGATTTGTGCTAGCTCTTTGAAACTTGGCACAATAATGTAGTTCCAAGTTCTATCGCTATGGTTTGTATCCTATGGAACTAGCCCCAAGCAGACACTGACGAGAATCACTTTCATTGAAAGGGGTTGCCAAGCTTCCCAAGAACTACGAGTTTCCAGAAATTTCAGCAAACATTTTTTCACCCAATCTTGATGATACTGGCAGGTAATGATCAGTACACCAATCCCACTTGGCTCACCAAATTTCGTTCTTCTAGGTTAAACCGTTCCTTTGCAGTAACCGTTTTCATGTTTAGATTTCACTCTGTTTTCTCCTATATGGATACATGTAGTTGGAACTCTAAATCAAACACCGTTTATGCTAGCTCTATGAAACTTAGCACAATAATGTAGTTCCAAGTTCTATCGCTATGGGTTGTGTCCTATTGAAGTAGCCCCAAGCAGAGACTGACGAGAATCACTTTCACTGAAAGGGGATGCCAAGGTTCCAAAATACAACGAGTTTACTGAAATCTCAGCAAAACATTTTTTCACCCAATCTTGATGATACTGGCAGGTAATGAACAGTACAGTATTCCCACTTGGCTCACCAAATTTCGTTCTTTTAGATTAAACCGTTCCTTTGCAGTAACCGTTTACATATTTGGGTTTCACTCTGTTTTCTCCTATATGGATACATGTAGTTGGAACTCTAAATCAAACACGGTTTGTGCTAGCTCTTTGAAACTTGGCACAATAATGTAGTTCCAAGTTCTATCGCTATGGTTTGTGTCCTATTGAAGTAGCTTCAAGCAGAGACTGACGAAAATCACTTTCATTGAAAGGGGTTGCCAAGCTTCCAAAAAACTACGAGTTTCCTGAAATCTCAGCAAACATTTTTTCACCCAATCTTGATGATACTGGCAGGTAATGATCACTAAACCAAACCCACTTGGCTCACCAAATTTCGTTCTTCTAGGTTAAACCGTTCCTTTGCAGGAACCGTTTTCATGTTTAGGTTTCACTCTGTTTTCTCCTATATGGATACATGTAGTTGGAATTCTAAATCAAACACAGTTTGAGCTAGCTCATTGAAACTTGGCACAATAATGTAGTTCCAAGTTCTATCGCTATGGTTTGTGTCCTATTGAAGTAGCCCCAAGAAGATACTGACGAGAATCACATTCATTGAAAGCGGTTGCCAAGCTTCCAAAAAATTACTATTTCCTGAAATCTCAGCAAACATTTTTTCACCCAATCTTGATGATACTTGCAGGTAATGATCAGTACACCAATCCCACTTGGCTCACCAAATTTCGTTCTTCTAGGTTAAACCGTTCCTTTGCAGGAACCGTTTTCATGTTTAGGTTTCACTCTGTTTTCTCCTATATGGATACATGTAGTTGGAACACTAAATCAAACACCGTTTGTGCTAGCTCTTTGAAACTTGGCACAATAATGTAGTTCCAAGTTCTATCGCTATGGGTTGTGTCCTATTGAAGTAGCCCCAAGCAGAGACTGACCAGAATCACTTTCATTGAAAGGGGTTGCCAAGCTTCCAAAAAAATACGAGTTTCCTGAAATCTCAGCAAATATTTTTTCACCCAATCTTGATGATACTTGCAGGTAATGATCAGTACACCAATCCCTCTTGGCTCACCAAATTTCGTTCTTCTTGTTTAAACAGTTCCTTTGCAGTAACCGTTTTCATGTTTAGGTTTCACTCTGTTTTCTCCTATATGGATACATGCAATTAGAACTCTAAATCAAACACGGTTTGTGGTAGCTCTTTGAAACTTGGCACAATAATGTAGTTCCAAGTTCTATCTCTATGGTTTGTGTCCTATGGAAGTAGGTCCAAGCAGAGACTGACCAGAATCACTATCATTGAAAGGGGTTGCCAAGCTTCCGAAAAACTACGAGATTCCTGAAATCTCAGCAAACTTTTTTTCACCCAATCTTGAAGATACTGGCAGGTAATGATGAGTACAGCAATCCCACATGGCTCACCAAATTTCGTTTTCTAGGTTAAACCGTTCCTTTGCAGTAACCGTTTTCATGTTTAGGTTTCACTCTGTTTTCTCCTATATGGATACATGTAGTTGGAACTCTAAATCAAACACAGTTTGTGCTAGCTCTTTGAAACTTGGCACAATAATGTAGTTCCAAGTTCTATCGCTATGGTTTGTGTCCTATTGAAGTAGCCCCAAGCAGAGACTGACGAGAATCACTTTCATTGAAAGGGGTTGCCAAGCTTCCGAAAAAATACGAGTTTCCGGAAATCTCAGCAAACATTTTTTCACCCAATCTTGATGATACTGGCAGGTAATGAACAGTGCACCAATCCCACTTGGATCACCAAATTTCGTTCCTTTAGGTTAAACCGTTCTTTGCAGTAACCGTTTTCATGTTTAGGTTTCACTCTGTTTTCTCCTATATGGATACATGTAGTTGGAACTCTAAATCAAACACGGTTTGTGCTAGCTCTTGGGAAACTTGGCACAATAATGTAGTTATAATTTCTATCGCTAGGGTTTGTGTCCTATAGAAGTAGCCCCAAGCAGAGACTGACGAGAATCACTTTCATTTAAAGGGGTTGCCAAGCTTCCAAAAAACTACGATTTCATGAAATCTCAGCAAATTTTTTTCACCCAATCTTGATGATACTGGCAGGTAATGATCAGTACACCAAACCCACTTGGCTCACCAAATTTCGTTCTTCTAGGTTAAACCGTTTCTTTGCAGTAACCGTTTTCATGTTTTAGGTTTCACTCTGTTTTCTCCTATATGGATACATGTATTTGGAACTCTAAATCAAACACGGTTTGTGCTAGCTCTTTGAAACTTGGCACAATAATGTAGTTCCAAGTTCTATCGCTATGGTTTTGTTTCCTATTGAAGTAGCCCCAAGAAGATACTGACGAGAATCACATTCATTGAAAGCGGTTGCCAAGCTTCCAAAAAATTACTATTTCCTGAAATCTCAGCAAACATTTTTTCAAACAATCTTGATGATACTTGCAGGTAATGATCAGTACACCAGTCCCACTTGGCTCACCAAATTTCGTTCTCCTAGGGTAATCCGTTCCTTTGCAGTAACCGTTTTCATGTTTAGGTTTCACTCTGTTTTCTCCTATATGGATACATGTAGTTGGAACTCTAAATCAAACACGGTTTGTGCTAGCTCTTTGAAACTTGGCACAATAATGTAGTTATAATTTCTATCGCTGTGGTTTGTGTCCTATAGAAGTAGCCCCAAGCAGAGACTGACGAGAATCACGTTCATTGAAAGGGGTTGCCAAGCTTAGAAAAAACTACGATTTCCTGAAATCTGAGCAAACATTTTTTTCACCCAATCTTGATGATACTGGCAGGTAATGATCACTACACCAATCCCACTTGGCTCACCAAATTTTGTTCTCTAGGTTAAACCTTTCCTTTGCAGTAACCATTTTCATGTTTAGGTTTCACTCTCTTTTCTCCAATGTGGATACATGTAGTTGGAACTCTAAATCAAACACCGTTTGTGCTAGCTCTTTGAAACTTGGCACAATAATGTAGTTCCAAGTTCTATCGCTATGGTTTGTGTCCTATGGAAGTAGCCCCAAGCAGAGACTGACGAGAATCACTTTCACTGAAAGGGGATGCCAAGGTTCCAAAATACTACGAGTTTACTGAAATCTCAGCAAACATTTTTTCACCCAATCTTGATGATACTGGCAGGTAATGAACAGTATAGTATTCCCACTTGGCTCACCAAATTTCGTTCTTTTAGATTAAAACCGTTCCTTTGCAGTAACCGTTTACATATTTGGGTTTCACTCTGTTTTCTCCTATATGGATACATGTAGTTGGAACTCTAAATCAAACACGGTTGTGCTAGCTCTTTGAAACTTGGCACAATAATGTAGTTCCAAGTTCTATCGCTATGGTTTGTGTCCTATTGAAGTAGCTTCAAGCAGAGACTGACGAAAATCACTTTCATTGAAAGGGGTTGCCAAGCTTCCAAAAAACTACGAGTTTCCTGAAATCTCAGCAAACATTTTTTCACCCAATCTTGATGATACTGGCAGGTAATGATCACTAAACCAAACCCACTTGGCTCACCAAATTTCGTTCTTCTAGGTTAAACCGTTCCTTTGCAGGAACCGTTTTCATGTTTAGGTTTCACTCTGTTTTCTCCTATATGGATACATGTAGTTGGAATTCTAAATCAAACACAGTTTGAGCTAGCTCATTGAAACTTGGCACAATAATGTAGTTCCAAGTTCTATCACTATGGTTTCTGTCCTATTGAAGTAGCCCCAAGAAGATACTGACGAGAATCACATTCATTGAAAGCGGTTGCCAAGCTTCCAAAAAATTACTATTTCCTGAAATCTCAGCAAACATTTTTTCACCCAATCTTGATGATACTGGCAGGTAATGATCAGTACACCAATCCCACTTGGCTCACCAAATTTCGTTCTTCTAGGTTAAAACGTTCCTTTGCAGACACCGTTTTCATGTTTAGGTTTCACTCTGTTTTCTCCTATATGGATACATGTAGTTGGAACACTAAATCAAACACCGTTTGTGCTAGCTCTTTGAAACTTGGCACAATAATGTAGTTCCAAGTTCTATCGCTATGGGTTGTGTCCTATTGAAGTAGCCCCAAGCAGAGACTGACCAGAATCACTTTCATTGAAAGGGGTTGCCAAGCTTCCAAAAAACTACGAGTTTCCTGAAATCTCAGCAAACATTTTTCACCGAATCTTGATGATACTGGCAGTTAATGAACAGTACACCAATCCCACTTGGCTCACCAAATTTCGTTCTTCTAGGTTAAACCGTTCGTTTGCAGTAACCGTTTTCATATTTAGGTTTCACTCTTGTTTCCTCCTATATGGATACATGTATTTGGAACTCTAAATCAAACACGGTTTGTGCTAGCTCTTTGAAACTTGGCACAATAATGTATTTGCAAGTTCTCTCGCTATGGTTTGTGTCCTAAGGAAGTAGCCCCTCGCAGAGACTGACGAGAATCACTTTCACTGAAAGGGGTTGCCAAGGTTCCAAAATACTACGAGTTTACTGAAATCTCAGCAAACATTTTTTCACCCAATCTTGATGATACTGGCAGGTAATGATCAGTACACCAATCCCACTTGGCTCACCAAATTTCGTTCTTCTAGGTTAAACCGTTCCTTTGCAGTAACCGTTTTCATGTTTATGTTTCACTCTGTTTTCTCCTATATGGATACATGTAGTTGGAACTCTAAATCAAACACGGTTTGTGCTAGCTCTTTGAAACTTGGCACAATAATGTAGTCGCAAGTTCTATCGCTCTGATTTGTGTCATATGGAAGTAGCCCCAAACAGAGACTGACGAGAATCACTTTCATTGATAGGGGTTGCCAAGCTTCCAAAAAAGTACGATTTCCTGATATCTCAGCAAATATTTTTTCACCCAATCTTGATGATACTTGCAGGTAATGATCAGTACACCAATCCCTCTTGGCTCACCAAATTTCGTTCTTCTTGTTTAAACAGTTCCTTTGCAGTAACCGTTTTCATGTTTAGGTTTCACTCTGTTTTCTCCTATATGGATACATGCAATTAGAACTCTAAATCAAACACGGTTTGTGGTAGCTCTTTGAAACTTGGCACAATAATGTAGTTCCAAGTTCTATCTCTATGGTTTGTGTCCTATGGAAGTAGGTCCAAGCAGAGACTGACCAGAATCACTATCATTGAAAGGGGTTGCCAAGCTTCCGAAAAACTACGAGATTCCTGAAATCTCAGCAAACTTTTTTTCACCCAATCTTGAAGATACTGGCAGGTAATGATGAGTACAGCAATCCCACATGGCTCACCAAATTTCGTTTTTCTAGGTTAAACCGTTCCTTTGCAGTAACCGTTTTCATGTTTAGGTTTCACTCTGTTTTCTCCTATATGGATACATGTAGTTGGAACTCTAAATCAAACACAGTTTGTGCTAGCTCTTTGAAACTTGGCACAATAATGTAGTTCCAGGTTCTATCGCTATGGTTTGTGTCCTATTGAAGTAGCCCCAAGCAGAGACTGACGAGAATCACTTCATTGAAAGGGGTTGCCAAGCTTCCGAAAAAATACGAGTTTCCGGAAATCTCAGCAAACATTTTTTCACCCAATCTTGATGATACTGGCAGGTAATGAACAGTGCACCAATCCCACTTGGATCACCAAATTTCGTTCCTTTAGGTTAAACCGTTCCTTTGCAGTAACCGTTTTTCATGTTTAGGTTTCACTCTGTTTTCTCCTATATGGATACATGTAGTTGGAACTCTAAATCAAACACGGTTTGTGCTAGCTCTTGGAAACTTGGCACAATAATGTAGTTATAATTTCTATCGCTAGGGTTTGTGTCCTATAGAAGTAGCCCCAAGCAGAGACTGACGAGAATCACTTTCATTGAAAGGGGTTGCCAAGCTTCCAAAAAACTACGATTTCCTGAAATCTCAGCAAATTTTTTTCACCCAATCTTGATGATACTGGCAGGTAATGATCAGTACACCAAACCCACTTGGCTCACCAAATTTCGTTCTTCTAGGTTAAACCGTTTCTTTGCAGTAACCGTTTTCATGTTTAGGTTTCACTCTGTTTTCTCCTATATGGATACATGTATTTGGAACTCTAAATCAAACACGGTTGTGCTAGCTCTTTGAAACTTGGCACAATAATGTAGTTCCAAGTTCTATCGCTATGGTTTGTGTCCTATTGAAGTAGCCCCAAGAAGATACTGACGAGAATCACATTCATTGAAAGCGGTTGCCAAGCTTCCAAAATATTACTATTTCCTGAAATCTCAGCAAACATTTTTTCAAACAATCTTGATGATACTTGCAGGTAATGATCAGTACACCAGTCCCACTTGGCTCACCAAATTTCGTTCTCCTAGGGTAATCCGTTCCTTTGCAGTAACCGTTTTCATGTTTAGGTTTCACTCTGTTTTCTCCTATATGGATACATGTAGTTGGAACTCTAAATCAAACACGGTTTGTGCTAGCTCTTTGAAACTTGGCACAATAATGTAGTTATAATTTCTATCGCTGTGGTTTGTGTCCTATAGAAGTAGCCCCAAGCAGAGACTGACGAGAATCACGTTCATTGAAAGGGGTTGCCAAGCTTAGAAAAAACTACGATTTCCTGAAATCTGAGCAAACATTTTTTCACCCAATCTTGATGATACTGGCAGGTAATGATCACTACACCAATCCCACTTGGCTCACCAAATTTTGTTCTTCTAGGTTAAACCTTTCCTTTGCAGTAACCATTTTCATGTTTAGGTTTCACTCTCTTTTCTCCAATGTGGATACATGTAGTTGGAACTCTAAATCAAACACCGTTTGTGCTAGCTCTTTGAAACTTGGCACAATAATGTAGTTCCAAGTTCTATCGCTATGGTTTGTGTCCTATGGAAGTAGCCCCAAGCAGAGACTGACGAGAATCACTTTCACTGAAAGGGGATGCCAAGGTTCCAAAATACAACGAGTTTACTGAAATCTCAGCAAACATTTTTTCACCCAATCTTGATGATACTGGCAGGTAATGAACAGTACAGTATTCCCACTTGGCTCACCAAATTTCGTTCTTTTAGATAAAAACCGTTCCTTTGCAGTAACCGTTTACATATTTGGGTTTCACTCTGTTTTCTCCTATATGAATACATGTAGTTGGAACTCTAAATCAAACACGGTTTGTGCTAGCTCTTTGAAACTTGGCACAATAATGTAGTTCCAAGTTCTATCGCTATGGTTTGTGTCCTACTGAAGTAGCTTCAAGCAGAGACTGACGAAAATCACTTTCATTGAAAGGGGTTGCCAAGCTTCCAAAAAACTACGAGTTTCCTGAAATCTCAGCAAACATTTTTTCACCCAATCTTGATGATACTGGCAGGTAATGATCACTAAACCAAACCCACTTGGCTCACCAAATTTCGTTCTTCTAGGTTAAACCGTTCCTTTGCAGGAACCGTTTTCATGTTTAGGTTTCACTCTGTTTTCCTCCTATATGGATACATGTAGTTGGAATTCTAAATCAAACACAGTTTGAGCTAGCTCATTGAAACTTGGCACAATAA
>NW_027551876.1:0-68203 GCF_045843805.1 Urocitellus parryii
CAAAAACCTGCGAGTTTCCTGAAATCTCAGCAAACATTTTTTCACCCAATCTTGATGATACTTGCAGGTAGTGATCAGTACACGAATCTCACTTGGCTCACCAAATTTCGTTCTTCTAGGTTAAACCGTTCCTTTGCAGTAACCGTTTTCATGTTTAGGTTTCACTCTGTTTTCTCCTATATGGATACATGTAGTTGGAACTCTAAATCAAACACGGTTTGTGCTAGCTCTTTGAAACTTGGCACAATAATGTAGTTCCAAGTTCTATCGCTATGGTTTGTGTGCTATTGAAGTAGCCCCAAGCAGAGACTGACGAGAATCCCTTTCATTGAAAGGGGTTGCCAAGCTTCCAAAAAACTACGAGTTTCCTGAAATCTCAGCAAACATTTTTTCACCCAATCTTGATGATACTTGCAGGTAGTGATCAGTACACGAATCTCACTTGGCTCACCAAATTTCGTTCTTCTAGGTTAAACCGTTCCTTTGCAGTAACCGTTTTCATGTTTAGGTTTCACTCTGTTTTCTCCTATATGGATACATGTAGTTGGAACTCTAAATCAAACACGGTTTGTGCTAGCTCTTTGAAACTTGGCACAATAATGTAGTTCCAAGTTCTATCGCTATGGTTTGTGTGCTATTGAAGTAGCCCCAAGCAGAGACTGACGAGAATCCCTTTCATTGAAAGGGGTTGCCAAGTTTTCCAAAAAACTACGAGTTTCCTGAAATCTCAGCAAACATTTTTTCACCCAATCTTGATGATACTTCCATTTAATGATCAGTACACCAATCCCACTTGGCTCACCAAATTTCGTTCTTCTAGGTTAAACCGTTCCTTTGCAGTAACCGTTTTCATGTTTAGGTTTCACTCTGTTTTCTCCTATATGGATACATGTAGTTGGAACTCTAAATCAAACACGGTTTGTGCTAGCTCTTTGAAACTTGGCACAATAATGTAGTTCCAAGTTCTATCGCTATGGTTTGTGTGCTATTGAAGTAGCCCCAAGCAGAGACTGACGAGAATCCCTTTCATTGAAAGGGGTTGCCAAGCTTCCAAAAAACTACGAGTTTCCTGAAATCTCAGCAAACATTTTTTCACCCAATCTTGATGATACTTGCAGGTAGTGATCAGTACACGAATCTCACTTGGCTCACCAAATTTCGTTCTTCTAGGTTAAACCGTTCCTTTGCAGTAACCGTTTTCATGTTTAGGTTTCACTCTGTTTTCTCCTATATGGATACATGTAGTTGGAACTCTAAATCAAACACGGTTTGTGCTAGCTCTTTGAAACTTGGCACAATAATGTAGTTCCAAGTTCTATCGCTATGGTTTGTGTGCTATTGAAGTAGCCCCAAGCAGAGACTGACGAGAATCCCTTTCATTGAAAGGGGTTGCCAAGCTTCCAAAAAACTACGAGTTTCCTGAAATCTCAGCAAACATTTTTTCACCCAATCTTGATGATACTTGCAGGTAGTGATCAGTACACGAATCTCACTTGGCTCACCAAATTTCGTTCTTCTAGGTTAAACCGTTCCTTTGCAGTAACCGTTTTCATGTTTAGGTTTCACTCTGTTTTCTCCTATATGGATACATGTAGTTGGAACTCTAAATCAAACACGGTTTGTGCTAGCTCTTTGAAACTTGGCACAATAATGTAGTTCCAAGTTCTATCGCTATGGTTTGTGTGCTATTGAAGTAGCCCCAAGCAGAGACTGACGAGAATCCCTTTCATTGAAAGGGGTTGCCAAGCTTCCAAAAAACTGCGAGTTTCCTGAAATCTCAGCAAACATTTTTTTCACCCAATCTTGATGATACTTGCAGGTAGTGATCAGTACACGAATCTCACTTGGCTCACCAAATTTCGTTCTTCTAGGTTAAACCGTTCCTTTGCAGTAACCGTTTTCATGTTTAGGTTTCACTCTGTTTTCTCCTATATGGATACATGTAGTTGGAACTCTAAATCAAACACGGTTTGTGCTAGCTCTTTGAAACTTGGCACAATAATGTAGTTCCAAGTTCTATCGCTATGGTTTGTGTGCTATTGAAGTAGCCCCAAGCAGAGACTGATGAGAATCCCTTTCATTGAAAGGGGTTGCCAAGCTTCCAAAAAACTACGAGTTTCCTGAAATCTCAGCAAACATTTTTTCACCCAATCTTGATGATACTTCCATTTAATGATCAGTACACCAATCCCACTTGGCTCACCAAATTTCGTTCTTCTAGGTTAAACCGTTCCTTTGCAGTAACCGTTTTCATGTTTAGGTTTCACTCTGTTTTCTCCTATATGGATACATGTAGTTGGAACTCTAAATCAAACACGGTTTGTGCTAGCTCTTTGAAACTTGGCACAATAATGTAGTTCCAAGTTCTATCGCTATGGTTTGTGTGCTATTGAAGTAGCCCCAAGCAGAGACTGACGAGAATCCCTTTCATTGAAAGGGGTTGCCAAGCTTCCAAAAAACTACGAGTTTCCTGAAATCTCAGCAAACATTTTTTCACCCAATCTTGATGATACTTGCAGGTAGTGATCAGTACACGAATCTCACTTGGCTCACCAAATTTCGTTCTTCTAGGTTAAACCGTTCCTTTGCAGTAACCGTTTTCATGTTTAGGTTTCACTCTGTTTTCTCCTATATGGATACATGTAGTTGGAACTCTAAATCAAACACGGTTTGTGCTAGCTCTTTGAAACTTGGCACAATAATGTAGTTCCAAGTTCTATCGCTATGGTTTGTGTGCTATTGAAGTAGCCCCAAGCAGAGACTGACGAGAATCCCTTTCATTGAAAGGGGTTGCCAAGCTTCCAAAAAACTACGAGTTTCCTGAAATCTCAGCAAACATTTTTTCACCCAATCTTGATGATACTTGCATTTAATGATCAGTACACCAATCCCACTTGGCTCACCAAATTTCGTTCTTCTAGGTTAAACCGTTCCTTTGCAGTAACCGTTTTCATGTTTAGGTTTCACTCTGTTTTCTCCTATATGGATACATGTAGTTGGAACTCTAAATCAAACACGGTTTGTGCTAGCTCTTTGAAACTTGGCACAATAATGTAGTTCCAAGTTCTATCGCTATGGTTTGTGTGCTATTGAAGTAGCCCCAAGCAGAGACTGACGAGAATCCCTTTCATTGAAAGGGGTTGCCAAGCTTCCAAAAAACTACGAGTTTCCTGAAATCTCAGCAAACATTTTTTCACCCAATCTTGATGATACTTGCAGGTAGTGATCAGTACACGAATCTCACTTGGCTCACCAAATTTCGTTCTTCTAGGTTAAACCGTTCCTTTGCAGTAACCGTTTTCATGTTTAGGTTTCACTCTGTTTTCTCCTATATGGATACATGTAGTTGGAACTCTAAATCAAACACGGTTTGTGCTAGCTCTTTGAAACCTGGCACAATAATGTAGTTCCAAGTTCTATCGCTATGGTTTCTGTGCTATTGAAGTAGCCCCAAGCAGAGACTGACGAGAATCCCTTTCATTGAAAGGGGTTGCCAAGCTTCCAAAAAACTACGAGTTTCCTGAAATCTCAGCAAACATTTTTTCACCCAATCTTGATGATACTTCCATTTAATGATCAGTACACCAATCCCACTTGGCTCACCAAATTTCGTTCTTCTAGGTTAAACCGTTCCTTTGCAGTAACCGTTTTCATGTTTAGGTTTCACTCTGTTTTCTCCTATATGGATACATGTAGTTGGAACTCTAAATCAAACACGGTTTGTGCTAGCTCTTTGAAACTTGGCACAATAATGTAGTTCCAAGTTCTATCGCTATGGTTTGTGTGCTATTGAAGTAGCCCCAAGCAGAGACTGACGAGAATCCCTTTCATTGAAAGGGGTTGCCAAGCTTCCAAAAACTACGAGTTTCCTGAAATCTCAGCAAACATTTTTTCACCCAATCTTGATGATACTTGCAGGTAGTGATCAGTACACGAATCTCACTTGGCTCACCAAATTTCGTTCTTCTAGGTTAAACCGTTCCTTTGCAGTAACCGTTTTCATGTTTAGGTTTCACTCTGTTTTCTCCTATATGGATACATGTAGTTGGAACTCTAAATCAAACACGGTTTGTGCTAGCTCTTTGAAACTTGGCACAATAATGTAGTTCCAAGTTCTATCGCTATGGTTTGTGTGCTATTGAAGTAGCCCGAAGCAGAGATTGACGAGAATCCCTTTCATTGAAAGGGGTTGCCAAGCTTCCAAAAACCTGCGAGTTTCCTGAAATCTCAGCAAACATTTTTTCACCCAATCTTGATGATACTTGCAGGTAGTGATCAGTACACGAATCTCACTTGGCTCACCAAATTTCGTTCTTCTAGGTTAAACCGTTCCTTTGCAGTAACCGTTTTCATGTTTAGGTTTCACTCTGTTTTCTCCTATATGGATACATGTAGTTGGAACTCTAAATCAAACACGGTTTGTGCTAGCTCTTTGAAACTTGGCACAATAATGTAGTTCCAAGTTCTATCGCTATGGTTTGTGTGCTATTGAAGTAGCCCCAAGCAGAGACTGACGAGAATCCCTTTCATTGAAAGGGGTTGCCAAGCTTCCAAAAAACTACGAGTTTCCTGAAATCTCAGCAAACATTTTTTCACCCAATCTTGATGATACTTGCAGGTAGTGATCAGTACACGAATCTCACTTGGCTCACCAAATTTCGTTCTTCTAGGTTAAACCGTTCCTTTGCAGTAACCGTTTTCATGTTTAGGTTTCACTCTGTTTTCTCCTATATGGATACATGTAGTTGGAACTCTAAATCAAACACGGTTTGTGCTAGCTCTTTGAAACTTGGCACAATAATGTAGTTCCAAGTTCTATCGCTATGGTTTGTGTGCTATTGAAGTAGCCCCAAGCAGAGACTGACGAGAATCCCTTTCATTGAAAGGGGTTGCAAGTTTCCAAAAAACTACGAGTTTCCTGAAATCTCAGCAAACATTTTTTCACCCAATCTTGATGATACTTCCATTTAATGATCAGTACACCAATCCCACTTGGCTCACCAAATTTCGTTCTTCTAGGTTAAACCGTTCCTTTGCAGTAACCGTTTTCATGTTTAGGTTTCACTCTGTTTTCTCCTATATGGATACATGTAGTTGGAACTCTAAATCAAACACGTTTGTGCTAGCTCTTTGAAACTTGGCACAATAATGTAGTTCCAAGTTCTATCGCTATGGTTTGTGTGCTATTGAAGTAGCCCCAAGCAGAGACTGACGAGAATCCCTTTCATTGAAAGGGGTTGCCAAGCTTCCAAAAAACTACGAGTTTCCTGAAATCTCAGCAAACATTTTTTCACCCAATCTTGATGATACTTGCAGGTAGTGATCAGTACACGAATCTCACTTGGCTCACCAAATTTCGTTCTTCTAGGTTAACCGTTCCTTGCAGTAACCGTTTTCATGTTTAGGTTTCACTCTGTTTTCTCCTATATGGATACATGTAGTTGGAACTCTAAATCAAACACGGTTTGTGCTAGCTCTTTGAAACTTGGCACAATAATGTAGTTCCAAGTTCTATCGCTATGGTTTCTGTGCTATTGAAGTAGCCCCAAGCAGAGACTGATGAGAATCCCTTTCATTGAAAGGGGTTGCCAAGCTTCCAAAAAACTACGAGTTTCCTGAAATCTCAGCAAACATTTTTTCACCCAATCTTGATGATACTTCCATTTAATGATCAGTACACCAATCCCACTTGGCTCACCAAATTTCGTTCTTCTAGGTTAAACCGTTCCTTTGCAGTAACCTTTTTAATGTTTAGGTTTCACTCTGTTTTCTCCTATATGGATACATGTAGTTGGAACTCTAAATCAAACACGGTTTGTGCTAGCTCTTTGAAACTTGGCACAATAATGTAGTTCCAAGTTCTATCGCTATGGTTTGTGTGCTATTGAAGTAGCCCCAAGCAGAGACTGACGAGAATCCCTTTCATTGATAGGGGTTGCCAAGCTTCCAAAAAACTACGAGTTTCCTGAAATCTCAGCATTTTTTCACCCAATCTTGATGATACTGGCAGGTAGTGATCAGTACACGAATCTCACTTGGCTCACCAAATTTCGTTCTTCTAGGTTTAAACCGTTCCTTTGCAGTAACCGTTTTCATGTTTAGGTTTCACTCTGTTTTCTCCTATATGGATACATGTAGTTGGAACTCTAAATCAAACACGGTTTGTGCTAGCTCTTTGAAACTTGGCACAATAATGTAGTTCCAAGTTCTATCGCTATGGTTTGTGTGCTATTGAAGTAGCCCCAAGCAGAGACTGACGAGAATCCCTTTCATTGAACGGGGTTGCCAAGCTTCCAAAAAAATACGAGTTTCCTGAAATCTCAGCAAATATTTTTTCACCCAATCTTGATGATACTTGCAGGTAGTGATCAGTACACGAATCTCACTTGGCTCACCAAATTTCGTTCTTCTAGGTTAAACCGTTCCTTTGCAGTAACCGTTTTCATGTTTAGGTTTCACTCTGTTTCTCCTATATGGATACATGTAGTTGGAACTCTAAATCAAACACGGTTTGTGCTAGCTCTTTGAAACTTGGCACAATAATGTAGTTCCAAGTTCTATCGCTATGGTTTGTGTGCTATTGAAGTAGCCCCAAGCAGAGACTGACGAGAATCCCTTTCATTGAAAGGGGTTGCCAAGCTTCCAAAAAACTACGAGTTTCCTGAAATCTCAGCAAACATTTTTTCACCCAATCTTGATGATACTCGCAGGTAGTGATCAGTACACGAATCTCACTTGGCTCACCAAATTTCGTTCTTCTAGGTTACACCGTTCCTTTGCAGTAACCGTTTTCATGTTTAGGTTTCACTCTGTTTTCTCCTATATGGATACATGTAGTTGGAACTCTAAATCAAACATGGTTTGTGCTAGCTCTTTGAAACTTGGCACAATAATGTAGTTCCAAGTTCTATCACTATGGTTTCTGTGCTATTGAAGTAGCCCCAAGCAGAGACTGATGAGAATCCCTTTCATTGAAAGGGGTTGCCAAGCTTCAAAAAACTACGAGTTTCCTGAAATCTCAGCAAACATTTTTTCACCCAATCTTGATGATACTTCCATTTAATGATCAGTACACCAATCCCACTTGGCTCACCAAATTTCGTTCTTCTAGGTTAAACCGTTCCTTTGCAGTAACCGTTTTCATGTTTAGGTTTCACTCTGTTTTCTCCTATATGGATACATGTTGTTGGAACTCTAAATCAAACACGGTTTGTGCTAGCTCTTTGAAACTTGGCACAATAATGTAGTTCCAAGTTCTATCGCTATGGTTTGTGTGCTATTGAAGTAGCCCCAAGCAGAGACTGACGAGAATCCCTTTCATTGATAGGGGTTACCAAGCTTCCAAAAAACTACGAGTTTCCTGAAATCTCAGCATTTTTTCACCCAATCTTGATGATACTGGCAGGTAGTGATCAGTACATGAATCTCACTTGGCTCACCAAATTTCGTTCTTCTAGGTTAAACCGTTCCTTTGCAGTAACCGTTTTCATGTTTAGGTTTCACTCTGTTTTCTCCTATATGGATACATGTAGTTGGAACTCTAAATCAAACACGGTTTGTGCTAGCTCTTTGAAACTTGGCACAATAACGTAGTTCCAAGTTCTATCGCTATGGTTTGTGTGCTATTGAAGTAGCCCCAAGCAGAGACTGACGAGAATCCCTTTCATTGAACGGGGTTGCCAAGCTTCCAAAAAAATACGAGTTTCCTGAAATCTCAGCAAATATTTTTTCACCCCAATCTTGATGATACTTGCAGGTAGTGATCAGTACACGAATCTCACTTGGCTCACCAAATTTCGTTCTTTTAGGTTAAACCGTTCCTTTGCAGTAACCGTTTTCATGTTTAGGTTTCACTCTGTTTTCTCCTATATGGATACATGTAGTTGGAACTCTAAATCAAACACGGTTTGTGCTAGCTCTTTGAAACTTGGCACAATAATGTAGTTCCAAGTTCTATCGCTATGGTTTGTGTGCTATTGAAGTAGCCCCAAGCAGAGACTGACGAGAATCCCTTTCATTGAAAGGGGTTGCCAAGCTTCCAAAAAACTACGAGTTTCCTGAAATCTCAGCAAACATTTTTTCACCCAATCTTGATGATACTTCCATTTAATGATCAGTACACCAATCCCACTTGGCTCACCAAATTTCGTTCTTCTAGGTTAAACCGTTCCTTTGCAGTAACCGTTTTCATGTTTAGGTTTCACTCTGTTTTCTCCTATATGGATACATGTAGTTGGAACTCTAAATCAAACACGGTTTGTGCTAGCTCTATGAAACTTGGCACAATAAATTAGTTCCAAGTTCTATCGCTATGGTTTGTGTGCTATTGAAGTAGCCCCAAGCAGAGACTGGACGAGAAATCCCTTTCATTGAAAGGGGTTGCCAAGCTTCCAAAAAACTACGAGTTTCCTGAAATCTCAGCAAACATTTTTTCACCCAATCTTGATGATACTTGCAGGTAGTGATCAGTACACGAATCTCACTTGGCTCACCAAATTTCGTTCTTCTAGGTTAAACCGTTCCTTTGCAGTAACCGTTTTCATGTTTAGGTTTCACTCTGTTTCTCCTATATGGATACATGTAGTTGGAACTCTAAATCAAACACGTTTTGTGCTAGCTCTTTGAAACATGGCACAATAATGTAGTTCCAAGTTCTATCGCTATGGTTTGTGTGCTATTGAAGTTAGCCCCAAGCAGAGACTGACGAGAATCCCTTTCATTGAAAGGGGTTGCGAAGCTGTCAAAAAACTACGAGTTTCCTGAAATCTCAGCAAACATTTTTTCACCCAATCTTGATTGATACTTCCATTTAATGATAAGTACACCAATCCCACTTGGCTCACCAAATTTCGTTCTTCTAGGTTAAACCGTTCCTTTGTAGTAACCGTTTTCATGTTTAGGTTTCACTCTGTTTTCTCCTATATGGATACATGTAGTTGGAACTCTAAATCAAACACGGTTTGTGCTAGCTCTTTGAAACTTGGCACAATAATGTAGTTCCAAGTTCTATCGCTATGGTTTGTGTGCTATTGAAGTAGCCCCAAGCAGAGACTGACGAGAATCCCTTTCATTGAAAGGGTTGCCAAGCTTTCAAAAAACTACGAGTTTCCTGAAATCTCAGCAAACATTTTTTCACCCAATCTTGATGATACTTCCATTTAATGATCAGTACACCAAATCCCACTTGGCTCACCAAATTTCGTTCTTCTAGGTTAAACCGTTCCTTTACAGTAACCGTTTTCATGTTTAGGTTTCACTCTGTTTTTCTCCTATATGGATACATGTAGTTGGAACTCTAAATCAAACACGGTTTGTGCTAGCTCTTTGAAACTTGGCACAATAATGTAGTTCCAAGTTCTATCGCTATGGTTTGTGTGCTATTGAAGTAGCCCCAAGCAGAGACTGACGAGAATCCCTTCATTGAAAGGGGTTGCCAAGCTTCCAAAAAACTACGAGTTTCCTGAAATCTCAGCAAACATTTTTTCACCCAATCTTGATGATACTTGCAGGTAGTGATCAGTACACGAATCTCACTTGGCTCACCAAATTTCGTTCTTCTAGGTTAAACCGTTCCTTTGCAGTAACCGTTTTCATGTTTAGGTTTCACTCTGTTTTCTCCTATATGGATACATGTAGTTGGAACTCTAAATCAAACACGGTTTGTGCTAGCTCTTTGAAACTTGGCACAATAATGTAGTTCCAAGTTCTATCGCTATGGTTTGTGTGCTATTGAAGTAGCCCCAAGCAGAGATTGACGAGAATCCCTTTCATTGAAAGGGGTTGCCAAGCTTCCAAAAAACTGCGAGTTTCCTGAAATCTCAGCAACATTTTTTCACCCAATCTTGATGATACTTGCAGGTAGTGATCAGTACACGAATCTCACTTGGCTCACCAAATTTCGTTCTTCTAGGTTAAACCGTTCCTTTGCAGTAACCGTTTTTCATGTTTAGGTTTCACTCTGTTTTCTCCTATATGGATAGATGTAGTTGGAACTCTAAATCAAACACGTTTTGTGCTAGCTCTTTGAAACTTGGCACAATAATGTAGTTCCAAGTTCTATCGCTATGGTTTGTGTGCTATTGAAGTAGCCCCAAGCAGAGACTGACGAGAATCCCTTTCATTGAAAGGGGTTGCGAAGCTTTTCAAAAAACTACGAGTTTCCTGAAATTCTCAGCAAACATTTTTTCACCCAATCTTGATGATACTTCCATTTAATGATCAGTACACCAATCCCACTTGGCTCACCAAATTTCGTTCTTCTAGGTTAAACCGTTCCTTTGCAGTAACCGTTTTCATGTTTAGGTTTCACTCTGTTTTCTCCTATATGGATACATGTAGTTGGAACTCTAAATCAAACACGGTTTGTGCTAGCTCTTTGAAACTTGGCACAATAATGTAGTTCCAAGTTCTATCGCTATGGTTTCTGTGCTATTGAAGTAGCCCCAAGCAGAGACTGACGATAATCCCTTTCATTGAAAGGGGTTGCCAAGCTTCCAAAAAACTACGAGTTTCCTGAAATCTCAGCAAACATTTTTTCACCCAATCTTGATGATACTTCCATTTAATGATCAGTACACCAATCCCACTTGGCTCACCAAATTTCGTTCTTCTAGGTTAAACCGTTCCTTTCCAGTAACCGTTTTCATGTTTAGGTTTCACTCTGTTTTCTCCTATATGGATACATGTAGTTGGAACTCTAAATCAAACACGGTTTGTGCTAGCTCTTTGAAACTTGGCACAATATGTAGTTCCAAGTTCTATCGCTATGGTTTCTGTGCTATTGAAGTAGCCCCAAGCAGAGACTGATGAGAATCCCTTTCATTGAAAGGGTTGCCAAGCTTCCAAAAACTACGAGTTTCCTGAAATCTCAGCAAACATTTTTTCACCCAATCTTGATGATACTTCCATTTAATGATCAGTACACCAATCCCACTTGGCTCACCAAATTTCGTTCTTCTAGGTTAAACCGTTCCTTTGCAGTAACCGTTTTCATGTTTAGGTTTCACTCTGTTTTCTCCTATATGGATACATGTAGTTGAACTCTAAATCAAACACGGTTTGTGCTAGCTCTTTGAAACTTGGCACAATAATGTAGTTCCAAGTTCTATCGCTATGGTTTGTGTGCTATTGAAGTAGCCCCAAGCAGAGACTGACGAGAATCCCTTTCATTGAAAGGGGTTGCCAAGCTTCAAAAAACTACGAGTTTCCTGAAATCTCAGCATTTTTTCACCCAATCTTGATGATACTTGCAGGTAGTGATCAGTACACGAATCTCACTTGGCTCACCAAATTTCGTTCTTCTAGGTTAACCGTTCCTTTGCAGGAACCGTTTTCATGTTTAGGTTTCACTCTGTTTTCTCCTATATGGATACATGTATTTGGAACTCTAAATCAATCACGGTTTGTGCTAGCTCTTTGAAACTTGGCACAATAATGTAGTTCCAAGTTCTATGGCTATGGTTTGTGTCCTATTGAAGTAGCCCGAAGCAGAGATTGACGAGAATCCCTTTCATTGAAAGGGGTTGCCAAGCTTCCAAAACCTGCGAGTTTCCTGAAATCTCAGCAAACATTTTTTCACCCAATCTTGATGATACTTGCAGGTAGTGATCAGTACACGAATCTCACTTGGCTCACCAAATTTCGTTCTTCTAGCTTAAACCGTTCCTTTGCAGTAACCGTTTTCATGTTTAGGTTTCACTCTGTTTTCTCGTATATGGATACATGTAGTTGGAACTCTAAATCAAACACGGTTTGTGCTAGCTCTTTGAAACTTGGCACAATAATGTAGTTCCAAGTTCTATCGCTATGGTTTGTGTGCTATTGAAGTAGCCCCAAGCAGAGACTGACGAGAATCCCTTTCATTGAAAGGGGTTGCCAAGCTTCCAAAAAAATACGAGTTTCCTGAAATCTCAGCAAATATTTTTTCACCCAATCTTGATGATACTTGCAGGTAGTGATCAGTACACGAATCTCACTTGGCTCACAAAATTTCGTTCTTCTAGGTTAAACCGTTCCTTTGCAGTAACCGTTTTCATGTTTAGGTTTCACTCTGTTTTCTCCTATATGCATACATGTAGTTGGAACTCTAAATCAAACACGGTTTGTGCTAGCTCTTTGAAACTTGGCACAATAATGTAGTTCCAAGTTCTATCGCTATGGTTTGTGTGCTATTGAAGTAGCCCCAAGCAGAGACTGACGAGAATCCTTTCATTGAAAGGGGTTGCCAAGTTTCCAAAAAACTACGAGTTTCCTGAAATCTCAGCAAACATTTTTTCACCCAATCCTTGATGATACTTCCATTTAATGATCAGTACACCAATCCCACTTGCTCACCAAATTTCGTTCTTCTAGGTTAAACCGTTCCTTTGCAGTAACTTTTTTCATGTTTAGGTTTCACTCTGTTTTCTCCTATATGGATACATGTAGTTGGAACTCTAAATCAAACACGGTTTGTGCTAGCTCTTTGAAACTTGGCACAATAATGTAATTCCAAGTTCTATCGCTATGGTTTGTGTGCTATTGAAGTAGCCCCAAGCAGAGACTGACGAGAATCCCTTTCATTGAAAGGGGTTGCCAAGCTTCCAAAAAACTACGAGTTTCCTGAAATCTCAGCAAACATTTTTTCACCCAATCTTGATGATACTTGCAGGTAGTGATCAGTACACGAATCTCACTTGGCTCACCAAATTTCGTTCTTCTAGGTTAAACCGTTCCTTTGCAGTAACCGTTTTCATGTTTAGGTTTCACTCTGTTTTCTCCTATATGGATACATGTAGTTGGAACTCTAAATCAAACACGGTTTGTGCTAGCTCTTTGAAAACTTGGCACAATAATGTAGTTCCAAGTTCTATCGCTATGGTTTCTGTGCTATTGAAGTAGCCCCAAGCAGAGACTGACGATAATCCCTTTCATTGAAAGGGTTGCCAAGCTTCCAAAAAACTACGAGTTTCCTGAAATCTCAGCAAACATTTTTTCACCCAATCTTGATGATACTTCCATTTAATGATCAGTACACCAATCCCACTTGGCTCAACCAAATTTCGTTCTTCTAGGTTAAACCGTTCCTTTCCAGTAACCGTTTTCATGTTAGGTTTCACTCTGTTTTCTCCTATATGGATACATGTAGTTGGAACTCTAAATCAAACACGGTTTGTGCTAGCTCTTTGAAACTTGGCACAATAATGTAGTTCCAAGTTCTATCGCTATGGTTTGTGTGCTATTGAAGTAGCCCCAAGCAGAGACTGACGAGAATCCCTTTCATTGAAAGGGGTTGCCAAGCTTCCAAAAAACTACGAGTTTCCTGAAATCTCAGCAAACATTTTTTCACCCAATCTTGATGATACTTCCATTTATTGATCAGTACACCAATCCACTTGGCTCACCAAATTTCGTTCTTCTAGGTTAAACCGTTCCTTTGCAGTAACCGTTTTCATGTTTAGGTTTCACTCTGTTTTCTCCTATATGGATACATGTAGTTGGAACTCTAAATCAAACACGGTTTGTGCTAGCTCTTTGAAACTTGGCACAATAATGTAGTTCCAAGTTCTATCGCTATGGTTTGTGTGCTATTGAAGTAGCCCCAAGGCAGAGACTGACGAGAATCCCTTTCATTGAAAGGGGTTGCCAAGCTTCCAAAAAACTACGAGTTTCCTGAAATCTCAGCATTTTTTCACCCAATCTTGATGATACTTGCAGGTAGTGATCAGTACACGAATCTCACTTGGCTCACCAAATTTCGTTCTTCTAGGTTAAACCGTTCCTTTGCAGGAACCGTTTTCATGTTTAGGTTTCACTCTGTTTTCTCCTATATGGATACATGTATTTGGAACTCTAAATCAATCACGGTTTGTGCTAGCTCTTTGAAACTTGGCACAATAATGTAGTTCCAAGTTCTATGGCTATGGTTTGTGTCCTATTGAAGTAGCCCGAAGCAGAGATTGACGAGAATCCCTTTCATTGAAAGGGGTTGCCAAGCTTCCAAAAACCTGCGAGTTTCCTGAAATCTCAGCAAACATTTTTTCACCCAATCTTGATGATACTTGCAGGTAGTGATCAGTACACGAATCTCACTTGGCTCACCAAATTTCGTTCTTCTAGCTTAAACCGTTCCTTTGCAGTAACCGTTTTCATGTTTAGGTTTCACTCTGTTTTCTCGTATATGGATACATGTAGTTGGAACTCTAAATCAAACACGGTTTGTGCTAGCTCTTTGAAACTTGGCACAATAATGTAGTTCCAAGTTCTATCGCTATGGTTTGTGTGCTATTGAAGTAGCCCCAAGCAGAGACTGACGAGAATCCCTTTCATTGAAAGGGGTTGCCAAGCTTCCAAAAAAATACGAGTTTCCTGAAATCTCAGCAAATATTTTTTCACCCAATCTTGATGATACTTGCAGGTAGTGATCAGTACACGAATCTCACTTGGCTCACAAAATTTCGTTCTTCTAGGTTAAACCGTTCCTTTGCAGTAACCGTTTTCATGTTTAGGTTTCACTCTGTTTTCTCCTATATGCATACATGTAGTTGGAACTCTAAATCAAACACGGTTTGTGCTAGCTCTTTGAAACTTGGCACAATAATGTAGTTCCAAGTTCTATCGCTATGGTTTGTGTGCTATTGAAGTAGCCCCAAGCAGAGACTGACGAGAATCCCTTTCATTGAAAGGGGTTGCCAAGTTTCCAAAAAACTACGAGTTTCCTGAAATCTCAGCAAACATTTTTTCACCCAATCTTGATGATACTTCCATTTAATGATCAGTACACCAATCCCACTTGGCTCACCAAATTTCGTTCTTCTAGGTTAAACCGTTCCTTTGCAGTAACTTTTTTCATGTTTAGGTTTCACTCTGTTTTCTCCTATATGGATACATGTAGTTGGAACTCTAAATCAAACACGGTTTGTGCTAGCTCTTTGAAACTTGGCACAATAATGTAATTCCAAGTTCTATCGCTATGGTTTGTGTGCTATTGAAGTAGCCCCAAGCAGAGACTGACGAGAATCCCTTTCATTGAAAGGGGTGCCAAGCTTCCAAAAAACTACGAGTTTCCTGAAATCTCAGCAAACATTTTTTCACCCAATCTTGATGATACTTGCAGGTAGTGATCAGTACACGAATCTCACTTGGCTCACCAAATTTCGTTCTTCTAGGTTAAACCGTTCCTTTGCAGTAACCGTTTTCATGTTTAGGTTTCACTCTGTTTTCTCCTATATGGATACATGTAGTTGGAAATCTAAATCAAACACGGTTTGTGCTAGCTCTTTGAAACTTGGCACAATAATGTAGTTCCAAGTTCTATCGCTATGGTTTCTGTGTTATTGAAGTAGCCCCAAGCAGAGACTGATGAGAATCCCTTTCATTGAAAGGGGTTGCCAAGCTTCCAAAAAACTACGAGTTTCCTGAAATCTCAGCAAACATTTTTTCACCCAATCTTGATGATACTGCCATTTAATGATCAGTACACCAATCCCACTTGGCTCACCAAATTTCGTTCTTCTAGGTTAAACCGTTCCTTTGCAGTAACCGTTTTCATGTTTAGGTTTCACTCTGTTTTCTCCTATATGGATACATGTAGTTGGAACTCTAAATCAAACACGGTTTGTGCTAGCTCTTTGAAACTTGGCACAATAATGTAGTTCCAAGTTCTATCGCTATGGTTTTGTGTGCTATTGAAGTAGCCCCAAGCAGAGACTGACGAGAATCCCTTTCATTGATAGGGGTTGCCAAGCTTCCAAAAAACTACGAGTTTCCTGAAATCTCAGCATTTTTTCACCCAATCTTGATGATACTTGCAGGTAGTGATCAGTACACGAATCTCACTTGGCTCACCAAATTCGTTCTTCTAGGTAAACCGTTCCTTTGCAGTAACCGTTTTCATGTTTAGGTTTCACTCTGTTTTCTCCTATATGGATACATGTAGTTGGAACTCTAAATCAAACACGTTTTGTGCTAGCTCTTTGAAACTTGGCACAATAATGTAGTTCCAAGTTCTATCGCTATGGTTTGTGTGCTATTGAAGTAGCCCCAAGCAGAGATTGACGAGAATCCCTTTCATTGAAAGGGGTTGCCAAGCTTCCAAAAAACTGCGAGTTTCCTGAAATCTCAGCAAACATTTTTTCACCCAATCTTGATGATACTTGCAGGTAGTGATCAGTACACGAATCTCACTTGGCTCACCAAATTTCGTTCTTCTAGGTTAAACCGTTCCTTTGCAGTAACCGTTTTCATGTTTAGGTTTCACTCTGTTTTCTCCTATATGGATACATGTAGTTGGAACTCTAAATCAAACATGGTTTGTGCTAGCTCTTTGAAACTTGGCACAATAATGTAGTTCCAAGTTCTATCGCTATGGTTTCTGTGCTATTGAAGTAGCCCCAAGGCAGAGACTGATGAGAATCCCTTTCATTGAAAGGGGTTGCCAAGCTTCCAAAAAACTACGAGTTTCCTGAAATCTCAGCAAACATTTTTTCACCCAATCTTGATGATACTTCCATTTAATGATCAGTACACCAATCCCACTTGGCTCACCAAATTTCGTTCTTCTAGGTTAAACCGTTCCTTTGCAGTAACCGTTTTCATGTTTAGGTTTCACTCTGTTTTCTCCTATATGGATACATGTTGTTGGAACTCTAAATCAAACACGGTTTGTGCTAGCTCTTTGAAACTTGGCACAATAATGTAGTTCCAAGTTCTATCGCTATGGTTTGTGTGCTATTGAAGTAGCCCCAAGCAGAGACTGACGAGAATCCCTTTCATTGATAGGGGTTGCCAAGCTTCCAAAAAACTACGAGTTTCCTGAAATCTCAGCATTTTTTCACCCAATCTTGATGATACTGGCAGGTAGTGATCAGTACACGAATCTCACTTGGCTCACCAAATTTCGTTCTTCTAGGTTAAACCGTTCCTTTGCAGTAACCGTTTTCATGTTTAGGTTTCACTCTGTTTTCTCCTATATGGATACATGTAGTTGGAACTCTAAATCAAACACGGTTTGTGCTAGCTCTTTGAAACTTGGCACAATAATGTAGTTCCAAGCTCTATCGCTATGGTTTGTGTGCTATTGAAGTAGCCCCAAGCAGAGACTGACGAGAATCCCTTTCATTGAACGGGGTTGCCAAGCTTCCAAAAAAATACGAGTTTCCTGAAATCTCAGCAAATATTTTTTCACCCAATCTTGATGATACTTGCAGGTAGTGATCAGTACACGAATCTCACTTGGCTCACCAAATTTCGTTCTTCTAGGTTAAACCGTTCCTTTGCAGTAACCGTTTTCATGTTTAGGTTTCACTCTGTTTTCTCCTATATGGATACATGTAGTTGGAACTCTAAATCAAACACGGTTTGTGCTAGCTCTTTGAAACTTGGCACAATAATGTAGTTCCAAGTTCTATCGCTATGGTTTGTGTGCTATTGAAGTAGCCCCAAGCAGAGACTGACGAGAATCCCTTTCATTGAAAGGGGTTGCCAAGCTTCCAAAAAACTACGAGTTTCCTGAAATCTCAGCAAACATTTTTTCACCCAATCTTGATGATACTCGCAGGTAGTGATCAGTACACGAATCTCACTTTGCTCACCAAATTTCGTTCTTCTAGGTTACACCGTTCCTTTGCAGTAACCGTTTTCATGTTTAGGTTTCACTCTGTTTTCTCCTATATGGAATACATGTAGTTGGAACTCTAAATCAAACACGGTTTGTGCTAGCTCTTTGAAACTTGGCACAATAATGTAGTTCAAGTTCTATCGCTATGGTTTCTGTGCTATTGAAGTAGCCCCAAGCAGAGACTGATGAGAATCCCTTTCATTGAAAGGGTTGCCAAGCTTCCAAAAAACTACGAGTTTCCTGAAATCTCAGCAAACATTTTTTCACCCCAATCTTGATGATACTTCCATTTAATGATCAGTACACCAATCCCACTTGGCTCACCAAATTTCGTTCTTCTAGGTTAAACCTGTTCCTTTGCAGTAACCGTTTTCATGTTTAGGTTTCACTCTGTTTTCTCCTATATGGATACATGTTGTTGGAACTCTAAATCAAACACGGTTTTGCTAGCTCTTTGAAACTTGGCACAATAATGTAGTTCCAAGTTCTATCGCTATGGTTTGTGTGCTATTGAAGTAGCCCCAAGCAGAGACTGACGAGAATCCCTTTCATTGATAGGGGTTGCCAAGCTTCCAAAAAACTACGAGTTTCCTGAAATCTCAGCATTTTTTCACCCAATCTTGATGATACTGGCAGGTAGTGATCAGTACACGAATCTCACTTGGCTCACCAAATTTCGTTCTTCTAGGTTAAACCGTTCCTTTGCAGTAACCGTTTTCATGTTTAGGTTTCACTCTGTTTTCTCCTATATGGATACATGTAGTTGGAACTCTAAATCAAACACGGTTTGTGCTAGCTCTTTGAAACTTGGCACAATAATGTAGTTCCAAGTTCTATCGCTATGGTTTGTGTGCTATTGAAGTAGCCCCAAGCAGAGACTGACGAGAATCCCTTTCATTGAACGGGTTGCCAAGCTTCCAAAAAATACGAGTTTCCTGAAATCTCAGCAAATATTTTTTCACCCAATCTTGATGATACTTGCAGGTAGTGATCAGTACACGAATCTCACTTGGCTCACCAAATTTCGTTCTTCTAGGTTAAACCGTTCCTTTGCAGTAACCGTTTTCATGTTTAGGTTTCACTCTGTTTTCTCCTATATGGATACATGTAGTTGTAACTCTAAATCAAACACGGTTTAGTGCTAGCTCTTTGAAACTTGGCACAATAATGTAGTTCCAAGTTCTATCGCTGTGGTTTGTGTGCTATTGAAGTAGCCCCAAGCAGAGACTGACGAGAATCCCTTTCATTGAAAGGGGTTGCCAAGCTTCCAAAAAACTACGAGTTTCCTGAAATCTCAGCAAACATTTTTTCACCCAATCTTGATGATACTTCCATTTAATGATCAGTACACCATCCCACTTGGCTCACCCAAATTTCGTTCTTCTAGGTTAAACCGTTCCTTTGCAGTAACCGTTTTCATGTTTAGGTTTCACTCTGTTTTCTCCTATATGGATACATGTAGTTGGAACTCTAAATCAACACGGTTTGTGCTAGCTCTTTGAAACTTGGCACAATAATGTAGTTCCAAGTTCTATCGCTATGGTTTCTGTGCTATTGAAGTAGCCCCAAGCAGAGACTGACGAGAATCCCTTTCATTGAAAGGGGTTGCCAAGCTTCCAAAAAACTACGAGTTTCCTGAAATCTCAGCAAACATTTTTTCACCCAATCTTGATGATACTTGCAGGTAGTGATCAGTACACGAATCTCACTTGGCTCACCAAATTTCGTTCTTCTAGGTTAAACCGTTCCTTTGCAGTAACCGTTTTCATGTTTAGGTTTCACTCTGTTTTCTCCTATATGGATACATGTAGTTGGAACTCTAAATCAAACACGGTTTGTGCTAGCTCTTTGAAACTTGGCACAATAATGTAGTTCCAAGTTCTATCGCTATGGTTTGTGTGCTATTGAAGTAGCCCAAGCAGAGACTGACGAGAATCCCTTTCATTGAAAGGGGTTGCCAAGCTTTCAAAAAACTACGAGTTTCCTGAAATCTCAGCAAACATTTTTTCACCCAATCTTGATGATACTTGCAGGTAGTGATCAGTACACGAATCTCACTTGGCTCACCAAATTTCGTTCTTCTAGGTTAAACCGTTCCTTTGCAGTAACCGTTTTCATGTTTAGGTTTCACTCTGTTTTCTCCTATATGGATACATGTAGTTGGAACTCTAAATCAAACACGTTTTGTGCTAGCTCTTTGAAACTTGGCACAATAATGTAGTTCCCAGTTCTATCGCTATGGTTTGTGTGCTATTGAATAGCCCCAAGCAGAGACTGACGAGAATCCCTTTCATTGAAAGGGGTTGCGAAGCTTTCAAAAAACTACGAGTTTCCTGAAATCTCAGCAAACATTTTTTCACCCAATCTTGATGATACTTCCATTTAATGATCAGTACACCAATCCCACTTGGCTCACCAAATTTCGTTCTTCTAGGTTAAACCGTTCCTTTGCAGTAACCGTTTTCATGTTTAGGTTTCACTCTGTTTTCTCCTATATGGATACATGTAGTTGGAACTCTAAATCAAACACGTTTTGTGCTAGCTCTTTGAAACATGGCACAATAATGTAGTTCCAAGTTCTATCGCTATGGTTTGTGTGCTATTGAAGTAGCCCCAAGCAGAGACTGACGAGAATCCCTTTCATTGAAAGGGGTGCGAAGCTGTCAAAAAACTACGAGTTTCCTGAAATCTCAGCAAACATTTTTTCACCACAATCTTGATGATACTTCCATTTAATGATAAGTACACCAATCCCACTTGCTCACCAAATTTCGTTCTTCTAGGTTAAACCGTTCCTTTGTAGTAACCGTTTTCATGTTTAGGTTTCACTCTGTTTTCTCCTATATGGATACATGTAGTTGGAACTCTAAATCAAACACGGTTTGTGCTAGCTCTTTGAAACTTGGCACAATAATGTAGTTCCAAGTTCTATCGCTATGGTTTGTGTGCTATTGAAGTAGCCCCAAGCAGAGACTGACGAGAATCCCTTTCATTGAAAGGGGTTGCCAAGCTTCCAAAAAACTATGAGTTTCCTGAAATCTCAGCAAACATTTTTTCACCCAATCTTGATGATACTTCCATTTAATGATCAGTACACCAATCCCACTTGGCTCACCAAATTCGTTCTTCTAGGTTAAACCGTTCCTTTCCAGTAACCGTTTTCATGTTTAGGTTTCACTCTGTTTTCTCCTATATGGATACATGTAGTTGGAACTCTAAATCAAACACGGTTTGTGCTAGCTCTTTGAAACTTGGCACAATAATGTAGTTCCAAGTTCTATCGCTATGGTTTGTGTGCTATTGAAGTAGCCCCAAGCAGAGACTGACGAGAATCCCTTTCATTGAAAGGGGTTGCCAAGCTTCCAAAAAACTACGAGTTTCCTGAAATCTCAGCAAACATTTTTTCACCCAATCTTGATGATACTTGCAGGTAGTGATCAGTACACGAATCTCACTTGGCTCACCAAATTTCGTTCTTCTAGGTTAAACCGTTCCTTTGCAGTAACCGTTTTCATGTTTAGGTTTCACTCTGTTTTCTCCTATATGGATACATGTAGTTGAACTCTAAATCAAACACGGTTTGTGCTAGCTCTTTGAAACTTGGCACAATAATGTAGTTCCAAGTTCTATCCCTATGGTTTCTGTGCTATTGAAGTAGCCCCAAGCAGAGACTGATGAGAATCCCTTTCATTGAAAGGGGTTGCCAAGCTTCCAAAAAACTACGAGTTTCCTGAAATCTCAGCAAACATTTTTCACCCAATCTTGATGATACTTCCATTTAATGATCAGTACACCAATCCCACTTGGCTCACCAAATTTCGTTCTTCTAGGTTAAACCGTTCCTTTGCAGTAACCGTTTTCATGTTTAGGTTTCACTCTGTTTTCTCCTATATGGATACATGTAGTTGGAACTCTAAATCAAACACGGTTTGTGCTAGCTCTTTGAAACTTGGCACAATAATGTAGTTCCAAGTTCTATCGCTATGGTTTGTGTGCTATTGAAGTAGCCCCAAGCAGAGACTGACGAGAATCCTTTCATTGATAGGGGTTGCCAAGCTTCCAAAAAACTACGAGTTTCCTGAAATCTCAGCATTTTTTCACCCAATCTTGATGATACTTGCAGGTAGTGATCAGTACACGAATCTCACTTGGCTCACCAAATTTCGTTCTTCTAGGTTAAACCGTTCCTTTGCAGTAACCGTTTTCAATGTTTAGGTTTCACTCTGTTTTCTCCTATATGGTTACATGTAGTTGGAACTCTAAATCAAACACGGTTATGTGCTAGCTCTTTGAAAACTTGGCACAATAATGTAGTTCCAAGTTCTATGGCTATGGTTTGTGTGCTATTGAATTAGCCGAAGCAGAGATTGACGAGAATCCCTTTCATTGAAAGGGGTTGCCAAGCTTCCAAAAAACTGCGAGTTTCCTGAAGTCTCAGCAAACATTTTTTCACCCAATCTTGATCATACTTGCAGGTAAGTGATCAGTAAACGAATCTCCTTGGCTCACCAAATTTCGTTCTTCTAGGTTAAACGTTCCTTTGCAGAACCGTTTTCATGTTTAGGTTTCACTCTGTTTTCTCCTATATGGATACATGTAGTTGGAACTCTAAATCAAACACGGTTTGTGCTAGCTCTTTGTAACTTGGCCCAATAATGTAATTCCAAGTTCTATCGCTATGGTTTGTGTGCTATTTGAAGTAGCCCCAAGCAGAGACTGACGAGAATCCCTTTCATTGAAAGGGGTTGCCAAGATTCCAAAAACTACGAGTTTCCTGAAATCTCAGCAAACATTTTTTCACCCAATCGTGATGATACTCGCAGGTAGTGATCAGTACACGAATCTCACTTGGCTCACCAAATTTCGTTCTTCTAGGTTACACCGTTCCTTGCAGTAACCGTTTTCAGTTTAGGTTCACTCTGTTTTCTCCTATATGGATACCATGTAGTTGGAACTCTAAATCAAACATGGTTTGTGCTAGCTCTTTGAAACTTGGCACAATAATGTAGTTCCAAGTTCTATCGCTATGGTTTCTGTGCTATTGAAGTAGCCCCAAGCAGAGACTGATGAGAATCCCTTTCATTGAAAGGGGTTGCCAAGCTTCAAAAAACTACGAGTTTCCTGAAATCTCAGCAAACATTTTTTCACCCAATCTTGATGATACTTCCATTTAATGATCAATGCACCAATCCCACTTGGCTCACCAAATTTCGTTCTTCTAGGTAAACCGTTCCTTTGCAGTAACCGTTTTAAGTTTAGGTTTCACTCTGTTTTCTCCTATATGGATACATGTAGTTGGAACTCTAAATCAAACACGGTTTGTGCTAGCTCTTTGAAACTTGGCACAATAATCTAGTTCCAAGTTCTATCGCTATGGTTTGTGTGCTATTGAAGTAGCCCCAAGCAGAGACTGACGAGAATCCCTTTCATTGATAGGGGTTGCCAAGCTTCCAAAAAACTACGAGTTTCCTGAAATCTCAGCATTTTTTCACCCAATCTTGATGATTTGATGATACTGGCAGGTAGTGATCAGTACACGAATCTCACTTGGCTCACCAAATTTCGTTCTTCTAGGTTAAACCGTTCCTTTGCAGTAACCGTTTTCATGTTTAGGTTTCACTCTGTTTTCTCCTATATGGATACATGTAGTTGGAACTCTAAATCAAACACGGTTTGTGCTAGCTCTTTGAAACTTGGCACAATAATGTAGTTCCAAGTTCTATCGCTATGGTTTCTGTGCTATTGAAGTAGCCCCAAGCAGAGACTGATGAGAATCCCTTTCATTGAAAGGGGTTGCCAAGCTTCCAAAAAACTACGAGTTTCCTGAAATCTCAGCAAACATTTTTTCACCCAATCTTGATGATACTTCCATTTAATGATCAGTACACCAATCCCACTTGGCTCACAAAATTTCGTTCTTCTAGGTTAAACCGTTCCTTTGCAGTAACCGTTTTCATGTTTAGGTTTCACTCTGTTTTCTCCTATATGGATACATGTATTTGGAACTCTAAATCAAACACGGTTTGTGCTAGCTCTTTGAAACTTGGCACAATAATGTAGTTCCAAGTTCTATCGCTATGGTTTGTGTGCTATTGAAGTAGCCCCAAGCAGAGACTGACGAGAATCCCTTTCATTGAAAGGGGTTGCCAAGCTTTCAAAAAACTACGAGTTTCCTGAAATCTCAGCAAACATTTTTTCACCCAATCTTGATGATACTTGCAGGTAGTGATCAGTACACGAATCTCACTTGGCTCACCAAATTTCGTTCTTCTAGGTTAAACCGTTCCTTTGCAGTAACCGTTTTCATGTTTAGGTTTCACTCTGTTTTCTCCTATATGGATACATGTAGTTGGAACTCTAAATCAAACACGTTTTGTGCTAGCTCTTTGAAACGTGGCACAATAATGTAGTTCCAAGTTCTATCGCTATGGTTTGTGTGCTATTGAAGTAGCCCCAAGCAGAGACTGACGAGAATCCCTTTCATAGAAAGGGGTTGCGAAGCTTTCAAAAAACTACGAGTTTCCTGAAATCTCAGCAAACATTTTTTCACCCAATCTTGATGATACTTCCATTTAATGATCAGTACACCAATCCCACTTGGCTCACCAAATTTCGTTCTTCTAGGTTAAACCATTCCTTTGCAGTAACCGTTTTCATGTTTAGGTTTCACTCTGTTTTCTCCTATATGGATACATGTAGTTGGAACTCTAAATCAAACACGGTTTGTGCTAGCCCTTTGAAACTTGGCACAATAATGTAGTTCCAAGTTCTATCGCTATGGTTTGTGTGCTATTGAAGTAGCCCCAAGCAGAGACTGACGAGAATCCCTTTCATTGAAAGGGGTTGCGAAAGCTTTCAAAAAACTTCGAGTTTCCTGAAATCTCAGCAAACATTTTTTCACCCAATCTTGATGATACTTCCATTTAATGATCAGTACACCAATTCCACTTGGCTCACCAAATTTCGTTCTTCTAGGTTAAACCGTTCCTTTGCAGTAACCGTTTTCATGTTTAGGTTTCACTCTGTTTTCTCCTATATGGATACATGTAGTTGGAACTCTAAATCAAACACGTTTTGTGCTAGCTCTTTGAAACATGGCACAATAATGTAGTTCCAAGTTCTATCGCTATGGTTTGTGTGCTATTGAAGTAGCCCCAAGCAGAGACTGACGAGAATCCCTTTCATTGAAAGGGGTTGCGAAGCTGTCAAAAAACTACGAGTTTCCTGAAATCTCAGCAAACATTTTTTCACCCAATCTTGATGATACTTCCATTTAATGATAAGTACACCAATCCCACTTGGCTCACCAAATTTCGTTCTTCTAGGTTAAACCGTTCCTTTGTAGTAACCGTTTTCATGTTTAGGTTTCACTCTGTTTTCTCCTATATGGATACATGTAGTTGGAACTCTAAATCAAACACGGTTTGTGCTAGCTCTTTGAAACTTGGCACAATAATGTAGTTCCAAGTTCTATCGCTATGGTTTGTGTGCTATTGAAGTAGCCCCAAGCAGAGACTGACGAGAATCCCTTTCATTGAAAGGGGTTGCCAAGCTTCCAAAAAACTACGAGTTTCCTGAAATCTCAGCAAACATTTTTTCACCCAATCTTGATGATACTTCCATTTAATGATCAGTACACCAATCCCACTTGGCTCACCAAATTTCGTTCTTCTAGGTTAAACCGTTCCTTTGCAGTAACCGTTTTCATGTTTAGGTTTCACTCTGTTTTCTCCTATATGGATACATGTAGTTGGAACTCTAAATCAAACACGGTTTGTGCTAGCTCTTTGAAACTTGGCACAATAATGTAGTTCCAAGTTCTATCGCTATGGTTTGTGTGCTATTGAAGTAGCCCCAAGCAGAGACTGACGAGAATCCCTTTCATTGAAAGGGGTTGCCAAGCTTCCAAAAAAAATACGAGTTTCCTGAAATCTCAGCAAACATTTTTTCACCCAATCTTGATGATACTTGCAGGTAGTGATCAGTACACGAATCTCACTTGGCTCACCAAATTTCGTTCTTCTAGGTTAAACCGTTCCTTTGCAGTAACCGTTTTCATGTTTAGGTTTCACTCTGTTTTCTCCTATATGGATACATGTAGTTGGAACTCTAAATCAAACACGGTTTGTGCTAGCTCTTTGAAACTTGGCACATTAATGTAGTTCCAAGTTCTATCGCTATGGTTTGTGTGCTATTGAAGTAGCCCCAAGCAGAGACTGACGAGAATCCCTTTCATTGAAAGGGGTTGCCAAGCTTCCAAAAAACTACGAGTTTCCTCAAATCTCAGCAAACATTTTTTCACAAATCTTGATGATACTTGCATTTAATGATCAGTACACCAATCCCACTTGGCTCACCAAATTTCGTTCTTCTAGGTTAAACCGTTCCTTTGCAGTAACCGTTTTCATGTTTAGGTTTCACTCTGTTTTCTCCTATATGGATACATGTAGTTGGAACTCTAAATCAAACACGGTTTGTGCTAGCTCTTTGAAACTTGGCACAATAATGTAGTTCCAAGTTCTATCGCTACGGTTTGTGTGCTATTGAAGTAGCCCCAAGCAGAGACTGACGAGAATCCCTTTCATTGAAAGGGGTTGCCAAGCTTTCAAAAAACTACGAGTTTCCTGAAATCTCAGCAAACATTTTTTCACCCAATCTTGATGATACTTGCAGGTAGTGATCAGTACACGAATCTCACTTGGCTCACCAAATTTCGTTCTTCTAGGTTAAACCGTTCCTTTGCAGTAACCGTTTTCATGTTTAGGTTTCACTCTGTTTTCTCCTATATGGATACATGTAGTTGGAACTCTAAATCAAACACGTTTTGTGCTAGCTCTTTGAAACTTGGCACAATAATGTAGTTCCAAGTTCTATCGCTATGGTTTGTGTGCTATTGAAGTAGCCCCAAGCAGAGACTGACGAGAATCCCTTTCATTGAAAGGGGTTGCGAAGCTTTCAAAAAACTACGAGTTTCCTGAAATCTCAGCAAACATTTTTTCACCCAATCTTGATGATACTTGCAGGTAATGATCAGTACAGCAAGCCCACTTGGCTCACCAAATTTCGTTCTTCTAGGTTAAACCGTTCCTTTGCAGTAACCGTTTTCATGTTTAGGTTTCACTCTGTTTTCTCCTATATGGATACATGTAGTTGGAACTCTAAATCAAACACGGTTTGTGCTAGCTCTTTGAAACTTGGCACAATAATGTAGTTCCAAGTTCTATCGCTGTGGTTTGTGTGCTATTGAAGTAGCCCCAAGCAGAGACTGACGAGAATCCCTTTCATTGAAAGGGGTTGCCAAGCTTCCAAAAAACTACGAGTTTCCTCAAATCTCAGCAAACATTTTTTCACCCAATCTTGATGATACTTCCATTTAATGATCAGTACACCAATCCCACTTGGCTCACCATATTTCGTTCTTCTAGGTTAAACCGTTCCTTTGCAGTAACCGTTTTCATGTTTAGGTTTCACTCTGTTTTCTCCTATATGGATACATGTAGTTGGAACTCTAAATCAAACACGGTTTGTGCTAGCCCTTTGAAACATGGCACAATAATGTAGTTCCAAGTTCTATCGCTATGGTTTGTGTGCTATTGAAGTAGCCCCAAGCAGAGACTGAGGAGAATCCTTTCATTGAAAGGGGTTGCCAAGCTTCCAAAAAACTGCGAGTTTCCTGAAATCTCAGCAAACATTTTTTCACCCAATATTGATGATACGTGCAGGTAGTGATCAGTACACGAATCTCACTTGGCTCACCAAATTTCGTTCTTCTAGGTTAAACCGTTCCTTTGCAGTAACCGTTTTCATGTTTAGGTTTCACTCTGTTTCTCCTATATGGATACATGTAGTTGGAAGTCTAAATCAAACACGGTTTGAGCTAGCTCTTTGAAACTTGGCACAATAATGTAGTTCCAAGTTCTTTCGCTATGGTTTGTGTTCTATTGAAGTAGCCCCAAGCAGAGACTGACGAGAATCCCTTTCATTGAAAGGGGTTGCCAAGCTTCCAAAAAACTACGAGTTTCCTGAAATCTCAGCAAACATTTTTTCACCAATCTTGATGATACTTCCATTTAATGATCAGTACACCAATCCCACTTGGCTCACCAAATTTCGTTCTTCTAGGTTAAACCATTCCTTTGCAGTAACCGTTTTCATGTTTAGGTTTCACTCTGTTTTCTCCTATATGGATACATGTAGTTGGAACTCTAAATCAAACACGGTTTGTGCTAGCTCTTTGAAACTTGGCACAATAATGTAGTTCCAAGTTCTATCGCTATGGTTTGTGTGCTATTGAAGTAGCCCCAAGCAGAGACTGACGAGAATCCCTTTCATTGAAAGGGGTTGCCAAGCTTCCAAAAAACTACGAGTTTCCTGAAATCTCAGCATTTTTTCACCCAATCTTGATGATACTTGCAGGTAGTGATCAGTACACGAATCTCACTTGGCTCACCAAATTTCGTTCTTCTAGGTTAAACCGTTCCTTTGCAGTAACCGTTTTCATGTTTAGGTTTCACTCTGTTTTCTCCTATATGGATACATGTAGTTGGAACTCTAAATCAAACACGGTTTGTGCTAGCTCTTTGAAACTTGGCACAATAATGTAGTTCCAAGTTCTATCGCTATGGTTTGTGTGCTATTGAAGTAGCCCGAAGCAGAGATTCACGAGAATCCCTTTCATTGAAAGGGGTTGCCAAGCTTCCAAAAAACTGCGAGTTTCCTGAAATCTCAGCAAACATTTTTTCACCCAATCTTGATGATACTTGCAGGTAGTGATCTGTACACGAATCTCACTTGGCTCACCAAATTTCGTTCTTCTAGGTTAAACCGTTCCTTTGTAGTAACCGTTTTCATGTTTAGGTTTCACTCTGTTTTCTCCTATATGGATACATGTAGTTGGAACTCTAAATCAAACACGTTTTGTGCTAGCTCTTTGAAACTTGGCACAATAATGTAGTTCCAAGTTCTATCGCTATGGTTTGTGTGCTATTGAAGTAGCCCCAAGCAGAGACTGACGAGAATCCCTTTCATTGAAAGGGGTTGCCAAGCTTTCAAAAAACTACGAGTTTCCTGAAATCTCAGCGAACATTTTTTCACCCAATCTTGATGATACTTGCAGGTAGTGATCAGTACACGAATCTCACTTGGCTCACCAAATTTCGTTCTTCTAGGTTAAACCGTTCCTTTGCAGTAACCGTTTTCATGTTTAGGTTTCACTCTGTTTTCTCCTATATGGATACATGTAGTTGGAACTCTAAATCAAACACGGTTTGTGCTAGCTCTTTGAAACTTGGCACATTAATGTAGTTCCAAGTTCTATCGCTATGGTTTGTGTGCTATTGAAGTAGCCCCAAGCAGAGACTGACGAGAATCCCTTTCATTGAAAGGGGTTGCCAAGCTTCCAAAAACTACGAGTTTCCTCAAATCTCAGCAAACATTTTTTCACCCAATCTTGATGATACTTGCATTTAATGATCAGTACACCAATCCCACTTGGCTCACCAAATTTTGTTCTTCTAGGTTAAACCGTTCCTTTGCAGTAACCGTTTTCATGTTTAGGTTTCACTCTGTTTTCTCCTATATGGATACATGTAGTTGGAACTCTAAATCAAACACGTTTTGTGCTAGCTCTTTGAAACTTGGCACAATAATGTAGTTCCAAGTTATATCGCTATGGTTTTGTGTGCTATTGAAGTAGCCCCAAGCAGAGACTGACGAGAATCCCTTTCATTGAAAGGGGTTGCGAAGCTTTCAAAAAACTACGAGTTTCCTGAAATCTCAGCAAACATTTTTTCACCCAATCTTGATGATACTTCCATTTAATGATCAGTACACCAATCCCACTTGGCTCACCAAATTTCGTTCTTCTAGGTTAAACCGTTCCTTTGCAGTAACCGTTTTCATGTTTAGGTTTCACTCTGTTTTCTCCTATATGGATACATGTAGTTGGAACTCTAAATCAAACACGGTTTGTGCTAGCTCTTTGAAACTTGGCACAATAATGTAGTTCCAAGTTCTATCGCTGTGGTTTGTGTGCTATTGAAGTAGCCCCAAGCAGAGACTGACGAGAATCCCTTTCATTGAAAGGGGTTGCCAAGCTTCCAAAAAACTACGAGTTTCCTCAAATCTCAGCAAACATTTTTTCACCCAATCTTGATGATACTTCCATTTAATGATCAGTACACCAATCCCACTTGGCTCACCATATTTCGTTCTTCTAGGTTAAACCGTTCCTTTGCAGTAACCGTTTTCATGTTTAGGTTTCACTCTGTTTTCTCCTATATGGATACATGTAGTTGGAACTCTAAATCAAACACGGTTTGTGCTAGCCCTTTGAAACATGGCACAATAATGTAGTTCCAAGTTCTATCGCTATGGTTTGTGTGCTATTGAAGTAGCCCCAAGCAGAGACTGAGGAGAATCCCTTTCATTGAAAGGGGTTGCCAAGCTTCCAAAAAACTGCGAGTTTCCTGAAATCTCAGCAAACATTTTTTCACCCAATATTGATGATACGTGCAGGTAGTGATCAGTACACGAATCTCACTTGGCTCACCAAATTTCGTTCTTCTAGGTTAAACCGTTCCTTTGCAGTAACCGTTTTCATGTTTAGGTTTCACTCTGTTTTCTCCTATATGGATACATGTAGTTGGAAGTCTAAATCAAACACGGTTTGAGCTAGCTCTTTGAAACTTGGCACAATAATGTAGTTCCAAGTTCTTTCGCTATGGTTTGTGTTCTATTGAAGTAGCCCCAAGCAGAGACTGACGAGAATCCCTTTCATTGAAAGGGGTTGCCAAGCTTCCAAAAAACTACGAGTTTCCTGAAATCTCAGCAAACATTTTTTCACCCAATCTTGATGATACTTCCATTTAATGATCAGTACACCAATCCCACTTGGCTCACCAAATTTCGTTCTTCTAGGTTAAACCATTCCTTTGCAGTAACCGTTTTCATGTTTAGGTTTCACTCTGTTTTCTCCTATATGGATACATGTAGTTGGAACTCTAAATCAAACACGGTTTGTGCTAGCTCTTTGAAACTTGGCACAATAATGTAGTTCCAAGTTCTATCGCTATGGTTTGTGTGCTATTGAAGTAGCCCCAAGCAGAGACTGACGAGAATCCCCTTTCATTGAAAGGGGTTGCCAAGCTTCCAAAAAACTACGAGTTTCCTGAAATCTCAGCATTTTTTCACCCAATCTTGATGATACTTGCAGGTAGTGATCAGTACACGAATCTCACTTGGCTCACCAAATTTCGTTCTTCTAGGTTAAACCGTTCCTTTGCAGTAACCGTTTTCATGTTTAGGTTTCACTCTGTTTTCTCCTATATGGATACATGTAGTTGGAACTCTAAATCAAACACGGTTTGTGCTAGCTCTTTGAAACTTGGCACAATAATGTAGTTCCAAGTTCTATCGCTATGGTTTGTGTGCTATTGAAGTAGCCCGAAGCAGAGATTCACGAGAATCCCTTTCATTGAAAGGGGTTGCCAAGCTTCCAAAAAACTGCGAGTTTCCTGAAATCTCAGCAAACATTTTTTCACCCAATCTTGATGATACTTGCAGGTAGTGATCTGTACACGAATCTCACTTGGCTCACCAAATTTCGTTCTTCTAGGTTAAACCGTTCCTTTGTAGTAACCGTTTTCATGTTTAGGTTTCACTCTGTTTTCTCCTATATGGATACATGTAGTTGGAACTCTAAATCAAACACGTTTTGTGCTAGCTCTTTGAAACTTGGCACAATAATGTAGTTCCAAGTTCTATCGCTATGGTTTGTGTGCTATTGAAGTAGCCCCAAGCAGAGACTGACGAGAATCCCTTTCATTGAAAGGGGTTGCCAAGCTTTCAAAAAACTACGAGTTTCCTGAAATCTCAGCGAACATTTTTTCACCCAATCTTGATGATACTTGCAGGTAGTGATCAGTACACGAATCTCACTTGGCTCACCAAATTTCGTTCTTCTAGGTTAAACCGTTCCTTTGCAGTAACCGTTTTCATGTTTAGGTTTCACTCTGTTTTCTCCTATATGGATACATGTAGTTGGAACTCTAAATCAAACACGGTTTGTGCTAGCTCTTTGAAACTTGGCACATTAATGTAGTTCCAAGTTCTATCGCTATGGTTTGTGTGCTATTGAAGTAGCCCCAAGCAGAGACTGACGAGAATCCCTTTCATTGAAAGGGGTTGCCAAGCTTCCAAAAAACTACGAGTTTCCTCAAATCTCAGCAAACATTTTTTCACCCAATCTTGATGATACTTGCATTTAATGATCAGTACACCAATCCCACTTGGCTCACCAAATTTTGTTCTTCTAGGTTAAACCGTTCCTTTGCAGTAACCGTTTTCATGTTTAGGTTTCACTCTGTTTTCTCCTATATGGATACATGTAGTTGGAACTCTAAATCAAACACGTTTTGTGCTAGCTCTTTGAAACTTGGCACAATAATGTAGTTCCAAGTTATATCGCTATGGTTTGTGTGCTATTGAAGTAGCCCCAAGCAGAGACTGACGAGAATCCCTTTCATTGAAAGGGGTTGCGAAGCTTTCAAAAAACTACGAGTTTCCTGAAATCTCAGCAAACATTTTTTCACCCAATCTTGATGATACTTCCATTTAATGATCAGTACACCAATCCCACTTGGCTCACCAAATTTCGTTCTTCTAGGTTAAACCGTTCCTTTGCAGTAACCGTTTTCATGTTTAGGTTTCACTCTGTTTTCTCCTATATGGATACATGTAGTTGGAACTCTAAATCAAACACGGTTTGTGCTAGCTCTTTGAAACTTGGCACAATAATGTAGTTCCAAGTTCTATCGCTGTGGTTTGTGTGCTATTGAAGTAGCCCCAAGCAGAGACTGACGAGAATCCCTTTCATTGAAAGGGGTTGCCAAGCTTCCAAAAAACTACGAGTTTCCTCAAATCTCAGCAAACATTTTTTCACCCAATCTTGATGATACTTCCATTTAATGATCAGTACACCAATCCCACTTGGCTCACCATATTTCATTCTTCTAGGTTAAACCGTTCCTTTGCAGTAACCGTTTTCATGTTTAGGTTTCACTCTGTTTTCTCCTATATGGATACATGTAGTTGGAACTCTAAATCAAACACGGTTTGTGCTAGCCCTTTGAAACATGGCACAATAATGTAGTTCCAAGTTCTATCGCTATGGTTTGTGTGCTATTGAAGTAGCCCCAAGCAGAGACTGACGAGAATCCCTTTCATTGAAAGGGGTTGCCAAGCTTCCAAAAAACTGCGAGTTTCCTGAAATCTCAGCAAACATTTTTTCACCCAATATTGATGATACGTGCAGGTAGTGATCAGTACACGAATCTCACTTGGCTCACCAAATTTCGTTCTTCTAGGTTAAACCGTTCCTTTGCAGTAACCGTTTTCATGTTTAGGTTTCACTCTGTTTTCTCCTATATGGATACATGTAGTTGGAAGTCTAAATCAAACACGGTTTGAGCTAGCTCTTTGAAACTTGGCACAATAATGTAGTTCCAAGTTCTTTCGCTATGGTTTGTGTTCTATTGAAGTAGCCCCAAGCAGAGACTGACGAGAATCCCTTTCATTGAAAGGGGTTGCCAAGCTTCCAAAAAACTACGAGTTTCCTGAAATCTCAGCAAACATTTTTTCACCCAATCTTGATGATACTTCCATTTAATGATCAGTACACCAATCCCACTTGGCTCACCAAATTTCGTTCTTCTAGGTTAAACCATTCCTTTGCAGTAACCGTTTTCATGTTTAGGTTTCACTCTGTTTTCTCCTATATGGATACATGTAGTTGGAACTCTAAATCAAACACGGTTTTGTGCTAGCTCTTTGAAACTTGGCACAATAATGTAGTTCCAAGTTCTATCGCTATGGTTTGTGTGCTATTGAAGTAGCCCCAAGCAGAGACTGACGAGAATCCCTTTCATTGAAAGGCGTTGCCAAGCTTCCAAAAAACTACGAGTTTCCTGAAATCTCAGCATTTTTTCACCCAATCTTGATTATACTTGCAGGTAGTGATCAGTACACGAATCTCACTTGGCTCACCAAATTTCGTTCTTCTAGGTTAAACCGTTCCTTTGCAGTAACCGTTTTCATGTTTAGGTTTCACTCTGTTTTCTCCTATATGGATACATGTAGTTGGAACTCTAAATCAAACACGGTTGTGCTAGCTCTTTGAAACTTGGCACAATAATGTAGTTCCAAGTTCTATCGCTATGGTTTGTGTGCTATTGAAGTAGCACGAAGCAGAGATTCACGAGAATCCCTTTCATTGAAAGGGGTTGCCAAGCTTCCAAAAAACTGCGAGTTTCCTGAAATCTCAGCAAACATTTTTTCACCCAATCTTGATGATACTTGCAGGTAGTGATCTGTACACGAATCTCACTTGGCTCACCAAATTTCGTTCTTCTAGGTTAAACCGTTCCTTTGTAGTAACCGTTTTCATGTTTAGGTTTCACTCTGTTTTCTCCTATATGGATACATGTAGTTGGAACTCTAAATCAAACACGTTTTGTGCTAGCTCTTTGAAACTTGGCACAATAATGTAGTTCCAAGTTCTATCGCTATGGTTTGTGTGCTATTGAAGTAGCCCCAAGCAGAGACTGACGAGAATCCCTTTCATTGAAAGGGGTTGCCAAGCTTTCAAAAAACTACGAGTTTCCTGAAATCTCAGCGAACATTTTTTCACCCAATCTTGATGATACTTGCAGGTAGTGATCAGTACACGAATCTCACTTGGCTCACCAAATTTCGTTCTTCTAGGTTAAACCGTTCCTTTGCAGTAACCGTTTTCATGTTTAGGTTTCACTCTGTTTTCTCCTATATGGATACATGTAGTTGGAACTCTAAATCAAACACGGTTTGTGCTAGCTCTTTGAAACTTGGCACAATAATGTAGTTCCAAGTTCTATCGCTATGGTTTGTGTGCTATTGAAGTAGCCCCAAGCAGAGACTGACGAGAATCCCTTTCATTGAAAGGGGTTGCCAAGCTTCCAAAAAACTACGAGTTTCCTGAAATCTCAGCAAACATTTTTTCACCCAATCTTGATGATACTTCCATTTAATGATCAGTACACCAATCCCACTTGGCTCACCAAATTTCGTTCTTCTAGGTTAAACCATTCCTTTGCAGTAACCGTTTTCATGTTTAGGTTTCACTCTGTTTTCTCCTATATGGATACATGTAGTTGGAACTCTAAATCAAACACGGTTTGTGCTAGCTCTTTGAAACTTGGCACAATAATGTAGTTCCAAGTTCTATCGCTATGGTTTGTGTGCTATTGAAGTAGCCCCAAGCAGAGACTGACGAGAATCCCTTTCATTGAAAGGGGTTGCCAAGCTTCCAAAAAACTACGAGTTTCCTGAAATCTCAGCATTTTTTCACCCAATCTTGATGATACTTGCAGGTAGTGATCAGTACACGAATCTCACTTGGCTCACCAAATTTCGTTCTTCTAGGTTCAACCGTTCCTTTGCAGTAACCGTTTTCATGTTTAGGTTTCACTCTGTTTTCTCCTATATGGATACATGTAGTTGGAACTCTAAATCAAACACGGTTTGTGCTAGCTCTTTGAAACTTGGCACAATAATGTAGTTCCAAGTTCTATCGCTATGGTTTGTGTGCTATTGAAGTAGCACGAAGCAGAGATTCACGAGAATCCCTTTCATTGAAAGGGGTTGCCAAGCTTCCAAAAAACTGCGAGTTTCCTGAAATCTCAGCAAACATTTTTTCACCCAATCTTGATGATACTTGCAGGTAGTGATCTGTACACGAATCTCACTTGGCTCACCAAATTTCGTTCTTCTAGGTTAAACCGTTCCTTTGTAGTAACCGTTTTCATGTTTAGGTTTCACTCTGTTTTCTCCTATATGGATACATGTAGTTGGAACTCTAAATCAAACACGTTTTGTGCTAGCTCTTTGAAACTTGGCACAATAATGTAGTTCCAAGTTCTATCGCTATGGTTTGTGTGCTATTGAAGTAGCCCCAAGCAGAGACTGACGAGAATCCCTTTCATTGAAAGGGGTTGCCAAGCTTTCAAAAAACTACGAGTTTCCTGAAATCTCAGCGAACATTTTTTCACCCAATCTTGATGATACTTGCAGGTAGTGATCAGTACACGAATCTCACTTGGCTCACCAAATTTCGTTCTTCTAGGTTAAACTGTTCCTTTGCAGTAACCGTTTCATGTTTAGGTTTCACTCTGTTTTCTCCTATATGGATACATGTAGTTGGAACTCTAAATCAAACACGGTTTGTGCTAGCTCTTTGAAACTTGGCACAATAATGTAGTTCCAAGTTCTATCGCTATGGTTTGTGTGCTATTGAAGTAGCCCCAAGCAGAGACTGACGAGAATCCCTTTCATTGAAAGGGGTTGCCAAGCTTCCAAAAAAATACGAGTTTCCTGAAATCTCAGCAAACATTTTTTCACCCAATCTTGATGATACTTGCAGGTAGTGATCAGTACACGAATCTCACTTGGCTCACCAAATTTCGTTCTTCTAGGTTAAACCGTTCCTTTGCAGTAACCGTTTTCATGTTTAGGTTTCACTCTGTTTTCTCCTATATGGATACATGTAGAAGGAACTCTAAATCAAACACGGTTTGTGCTAGCTCTTTGAAACTTGGCACAATAATGTAGTTCCAAGTTCTATCGCTATGGTTTGTGTGCTATTGAAGTAGCCCCAAGCAGAGACTGACGAGAATCCCTTACATTGAAAGGGGTTGCCAAGCTTTCAAAAAACTACGAGTTTCCTGAAATCTCAGCAAACATTTTTTCACCCAATCTTGATGATACTTCCATTTAATGATCAGTACACCAATCCAACTTGGCTCACCAAATTTCATTCTTCTAGGTTAAACCGTACATTTGCAGTAACCGTTTTCATGTTTAGGTTTCACTCTGTTTTCTCCTATATGGATACATGTAGTTGGAACTCTAAATCAAACACGGTTTGTGCTAGCTCTTTGAAACTTGGCACAATAATGTAGTTCCAAGTTCTATCGCTATGGTTTGTGTGAAATTGAAGTAGCCCCAAGCAGAGACTGACGAGGATCACTTTCATTGAAAGGGGTTGCCAAGCTTCCAAAAAACTGTGAGTTTCCTGAAATCTCAGCAAACTTTTTTTCACCCAATCTTGATGATACTCGCAGGTAGTGATCAGTACACGAATCTCACTTGGCTCACCAAATTTCGTTCTTCTAGGTTAAACCGTTCCTTTGCAGTAACCGTTTTCATGTTTAGGTTTCACTCTGTTTTCTCCTATATGGATACATGTAGTTGGAACTCTAAATCAAACACGGTTTGAGCTAGCTCTTTGAAACTTGGCACAAAAATGTAGTTCCAAGTTCTATCGCTATGGTTTGTGTGCTATTGAAGTAGCCCCAAGCAGAGACTGACGAGAATCCCTTTGATTGAAAGGGATTGCCAAGCTTCCAAAAAACTACGAGTTTCCTGAAATCTCAGCAAAGATTTTTTCACCCAATCTTGATGATACTTGCAGGTAATGATCAGTACAGCAAGCCTACTTGGCTCACCAAATTTCGTTCTTCTAGGTTAAACCTTTCCTTTGCAGTAACCGTTTTCATGTTTATGTTTCACTCTGTTTTCTCCTATATGGATACATGTAGTTGGAACTCTAAAAAAAAACACGGTTTGTGCTAGCTCTTTGAAACTTGGCACAATAATGTAGTTCCAAGTTCTATCGCTATGGTTTGTGTCCTATTGAAGTATCCCCAAGCAGAGACTGACGAGAATCACTTTCATTAAAAGGGGTTGCCAAGCTTCCAAAAAACTACGAGTTTCCTGAAATCTCAGCAAACATTTTTTCACCCAATCTTGATTATACTTGCAGGTAATGATCAGTATAGCAAGCCCACTTGGTTCACAAAATTTCGTTCTTCTAGGTTAAACCGTTCCTTTGCAGTAACCGTTTTCATGTTTAGGTTTCACTCTGTTTTCTCCTATATGGACACATGTATTTGGAACTCTAAATCAAACACGGTTTGTGCTAGCTCTTTGAAACTAGGCACAATTATGTAGTTCAAAGTTCTATCGCTCTGGTTTGTGTCCTATTGAAGTAGCCCCAAGCAGAGACTGAAGAGAATCACTTTCATTGAAATTGGTTGCCAAGCTTCCAAAAAACTACGAGTTTCCTGAAATCTCAGCAAACATTTTTTCACCCATTCTTGATGATACATGCAGGTAATGATCAGTACAGCAAGCGTACTTGGCTCACGAAATTTCGTTCTTCTCGGTTAAACCTTTCCTTTGCAGTAACCGTTTTCATGTTTAGGTTTCACTCTGTTTTCTCCTATATGGATACATGTAGTTGGAACTCTAAAAAAAAACACGGTTTGTGCTAGCTCTTTGAAACTTGGCACAATAATGTAGTTCCAAGTTCTATCGCTATGCTTTGTGTCCTATTGAAGTAGCCCCAAGCAGAGACTGACGAGAATCACTTTCTTAAAAAGGGGTTGCCAAGCTTCCAAAAAACTGCGAGTTTCCTGAAATCTCAGCAAACATTTTTTCACCCAATCTTGATGATACTTGCAGGTAGTGATCAGTACACGAATCTCACTTGGCTCACCAAATTACGTTCTTCTAGGTTAAACCGTTCCTTTGCAGTAACCGTTTTCATGTTTAGGTTTCACTCTGTTTTCTCCTATATGGATACATGTAGTTGGAACTCTAAATCAAACACGGTTTGTGCTAGCTCTTTGAAACTTGGCCAAATAATGTAGCTCCAAGTTCTGTCGCTAGGGTTTGTGTCCTATTGAAGTATCCCCAAGCAGAGACTGACGAGAATCCCTTTCATTGAAAGGGGTTGCCAAGCTTCCAAAAAACTACGAGTTTCCTGAATTCTCAGCAAACATTTTTTCACCCAATCTTGAAGATACTTCCATCTAATAATCAGTACACCAATCCCACTTGGCTCACCAAATTTTGTTCTTCTAGGTTAAACTCTTCCTTTGCACTAACCGTTTTCATGTTTAGGTTTCACTCTGTTTTCTCCTATACGGACACATGTATTTGGAACTCTAAATAAAACACGGTTTGTGCTAGCTCTTTGAAACTAGGCACAATTATGTAGTTCAAAGTTCTATCGCTCTGGTTTGTGTCCTATTGAAGTAGCCCCAAGCAGAGACTGACGAGAATCACTTTCATTGAAATTGGTTGCCAAGCTTCCAAAAAACTACGAGTTTCCTGAAATCTCAGCAAACATTTTTTCACCCATTCTTGATGATACTTGCAGGTAATGATCAGTACAGCAAGCCTACTTGGCTCACCAAATATCGTTCTTCTAGGTTAAACCGTTCCTTTGCAGTAACCCTTTTCATGTTTAGGTTTCACTCTGTTTTCTCCTATATGGATACATGTAGTTGGAACTCTAAAAAAAACACGGTTTGTGCTAGCTCTTTGAAACTTGGCACAATAATGTAGTTCCAAGTTCTATCGCTCTGGTTTGTGTCCTATTGAAGTAGCCCCAAGCAGAGACTGAAGAGAATCACTTTCATTGAAATTGGTTGCCAAGCTTCCAAAAAACTACGAGTTTCCTGAAATCTCAGCAAACATTTTTTCACCCAATCTTGATGATACTTGCAGGTAATGATCAGAACAGCAAACCCACTTGGCTCACCAAATATCGTTCTTCTAGGTTAAACCGTTCCTTTGCAGTAACCGTTTTCATGTTTAGGTTTCACTCTGTTTTCTCCTATATGGATACATGTAGTTGGAACTCTAAATCAAACACGGTTTGTGCTAGCTCTTTGAAACTTGGCACAATAATGTAGTTCCAAGTTCTATCGCTATGGTTTGTGTCCTATTGAAGTAGCCCCAAGCAGAGACTGACGAGAATCACTTTCATTGAAATTGGTTGCCAAGATTCCAAAAAACTACGAGTTTCCTGAAATCTCAGCAAACATTTTTTCACCCAATCTTGATGATACTTGCAGGTAATGATCAGTACAGCAAGCCCACTTGGCTCACCAAATTTCGTTCTTCTAGGTTAAACCGTTCCTTTGCAGTAACCGTTTTCATGTTTAGGTTTCACTCAGTTTTCTCCTATATGGATACATGTAGTTGGAACTCTAAATCAAACACGGTTTGTGCTAGCTCTTTGAAACTTGGCACAATAATGTAGTTCCAAGTTCTATCGCTATGGTTTGTGTCCTATTGACGTAGCCCCAAGCAGAGACTGACGAGAATCACTTTCATAAAAAGGGGTTGCCAAGCTTCCAAAAAACTACGAGTTTCCTGAAATCTCAGCAAACATTTTTTCACCCAATCTTGATGATACTTGCAGGTAATGATCAGAACAGCAAGCCCACTTGGCTCACCAAATATCGTTCTTCTAGGTTAAACCGTTCCTTTGCAGTAACCGTTTTCATGTTTAGGTTTCACTCTGTTTTCTCCTATATGGATACATGTACTTGGAACTCTAAATCAAACACGGTTTGTGCTAGCTCTTTAAACTTGGCACAATAATGTAATTCCAAGTTCTATCGCTACGGTTTGTGTCCTATTGAAGTAGCCCCAAGCAGAGACTGACGAGAATCACTTTCATTGAAATTGGTTGCCAAGCTTCCAAAAAACTACGAGTTTCCTGAAATCTCAGCAAACATTTTTTCACCCATTCTTGATGATACTTGCAGGTAATGATCAGTACAGCAAGCCTACTTGGCTCACCAAATATCGTTCTTCTAGGTTAAACCGTTCCTTTGCAGTAACCGTTTTCATGTTTAGGTTTCACTCTGTTTTCTCCTATATGGATACATGTAGTTGGAACTCTAAAAAAAACACGGTTTGTGCTAGCTCTTTGAAACTTGGCACAATAATGTAGTTCCAAGTTCTATCGCTCTGGTTTGTGTCCTATTGAAGTAGCCCCAAGCAGAGACTGAAGAGAATCACTTTCATTGAAATTGGTTGCCAAGCTTCCAAAAAACTACGAGTTTCCTGAAATCTCAGCAAACATTTTTTCACCCAATCTTGATGATACTTGCAGGTAATGATCAGAACAGCAAACCCACTTGGCTCACCAAATATCGTTCTTCTAGGTTAAACCGTTCCTTTGCAGTAACCGTTTTCATGTTTAGGTTTCACTCTGTTTTCTCCTATATGGATACATGTAGTTGGAACTCTAAATCAAACACGGTTTGTGCTAGCTCTTTGAAACTTGGCACAATAATGTAGTTCCAAGTTCTATCGCTATGGTTTGTGTCCTATTGAAGTAGCCCCAAGCAGAGACTGACGAGAATCACTTTCATTGAAATTGGTTGCCAAGATTCCAAAAAACTACGAGTTTCCTGAAATCTCAGCAAACATTTTTTCACCCAATCTTGATGATACTTGCAGGTAATGATCAGTACAGCAAGCCCACTTGGCTCACCAAATTTCGTTCTTCTAGGTTAAACCGGTCCTTTGCAGTAACCGTTTTCATGTTTAGGTTTCACTCAGTTTTCTCCTATATGGATACATGTAGTTGGAACTCTAAATCAAACACGGTTTGTGCTAGCCCTTTGAAACTTGGCACAATAATGTAGTTCCAAGTTCTATCGCTATGGTTTGTGTGCTATTGAAGTAGCCCCAAGCAGAGACTGACGAGAATCACTTTCATAAAAAGGGGTTGCCAAGCTTCCAAAAAACTACGAGTTTCCTGAAATCTCAGCAAACATTTTTTCACCCAATCTTGATGATACTTGCAGGTAATGATCAGTACAGCAAGCCAACATGGCTCACCAAATATCGTTCTTCTAGGTTAAATCGTTCCTTTGCAGTAACCGTTTTCATGTTTAGGTTTCACTCTGTTTTCTCCTATATGGATACATGTAGTTGGAACTCTAAATCAAACACGGTTTGTGCTAGCTCTATGAAACTTGGCCAAATAATGTAGCTCCAAGTTCTGTCGCTATGGTTTGTGTCCTATTGAAGTAGCCCCAAGCAGAGACTGACGAGAATCCCTTTCATTGAAAGGGGTTGCCAAGCTTCCAAAAAACTACGAGTTTCCTGAATTCTCAGCAAACATTTTTTCACCCAATCTTGATGATACTTCCATCTAATAATCAGTACACCAATCCCACTTGGCTCACCAAATTTTGTTCTTCTAGGTTAAACTCTTCCTTTGCACTAACCGTTTTCATGTTTAGGTTTCACTCTGTTTTCTCCTATATGGACACATGTATTTGGAACTCTAAATCAAACACGGTTTGTGCTAGCTCTTTGAATCTTGGCACAATTATGTAGTTCAAAGTTCTATCGCTCTGGTTGGTGTCCTATTGAAGTAGCCCCAAGCAGAGACTGAAGAGAATCACTTTCATTGAAATTGGTTGCCAAGCTTCCAAAAAACTACGAGTTTCCTGAAATCTCAGCAAACATTTTTTCACCCATTCTTGATGATACTTGCAGGTAATGATCAGTACAGCAAGCGTACTTGGCTCACGAAATTTCGTTCTTCTCGGTTAAACCTTTCCTTTGCAGTAACCGTTTTCATATCTAGGTTTCACTCTGTTTTCTCCTATATGGACACATGTAGTTGGAACTGTAAATCAAACACGGTTTGTGCTAGCTCTTTGAAACTTGGCACAATAATGTAGTTCCAAGTTCTATCGCTATGGTTTGTGTCCTATTGAAGTAGCCCCAAGCAGAGACTGACGAGAATCACTTTCATTGAAATTCCTTGCCAAGCTTCCAAAAAACTACGAGTTTCCTGAAATCTCAGCAAATATTTTTTCACCCAATCTTGATGATACTTGCAGGTAATGATCAGTACACCAATGCCACTTGGCTCACCAAATTTCGTTCTTCTAGGTTAAACCGTTCCTTTGCAGGAACCGTTTTCATGTTTAGGTTTCACTCTGTTTTCTCCTATATGGACACATGTAGTTGGAACTCTAAATCAAACACGGTTTGTGCTACCTCTTTGAAACTTGGCACAATTATGTAGTTCAAAGTTCTATCGCTATGGTTTGTGTCCTATTGAAGTAGCCCCAAGCAGAGAGTGACGAGAATCCCTTTCATTGAAAGGGGTTGCCAAGCTTCCAAAAAACTACGAGTTTCCTGAAATCTCAGCAAACATTTTTTCACCCAATCTTGATGATACTTCCATTTAATGATCAGTACACCAATCCCACTTGGCTCACCAAATTTCGTTCTTCTAGGTTAAACCGTTCCTTTGCAGTAACCGTTTTCATGTTTAGGTTTCACTCTGTTTTCTCCTATATGGATACATGTAGTTGGAACTCTAAATCAAACACGGTTTGTGCTAGCCCTTTGAAACTTGGCACAATAATGTAGTTCCAAGTTCTATCGCTATGGTTTGTGTGCTATTGAAGTAGCCCCAAGCAGAGACTGACGAGAATCACTTTCATTGAAAGGGGTTGCCAAGCTTCCAAAAAACTGCGAGTTTCCTGAAATTTCAGCAAACATTTTTTCACCCAATATTGATGATACGTGCAGGTAGTGATCAGTACACGAATCTCACTTGGCTCACCAAATTTCGTTCTTCTAGGTTAAACCGTTCCTTTGCAGTAACCGTTTTCATGTTTAGGTTTCACTCTGTTTTCTCCTATATGGATACATGTAGTTGGAAGTCTAAATCAAACACGGTTTGAGCTAGCTCTTTGAAACTTGGCACAATAATGTAGTTCCAAGTTCTTTCGCTATGGTTTGTGTGCTATTGAAGTAGCCCCAAGCAGAGACTGACGAGAATCCCTTTCATTGAAAGGGGTTGCCAAGCTTCCAAAAAACTACGAGTTTCCTGAAATCTCAGCAAACATTTTTTCACCCAATCTTGATGATACTTCCATTTAATGATCAGTACACCAATCCCACTTGGCTCACCAAATTTCGTTCTTCTAGGTTAAACCATTCCTTTGCAGTAACCGTTTTCATGTTTAGGTTTCACTCTGTTTTCTCCTATATGGATACATGTAGTTGGAACTCTAAATCAAACACGGTTTGTGCTAGCTCTTTGAAACTTGGCACAATAATGTAGTTCCAAGTTCTATCGCTATGGTTTGTGTGCTATTGAAGTAGCCCCAAGCAGAGACTGACGAGAATCCCTTTCATTGAAAGGGGTTGCCAAGCTTCCAAAAAACTACGAGTTTCCTGAAATCTCAGCATTTTTTCACCCAATCTTGATGATACTTGCAGGTAGTGATCAGTACACGAATCTCACTTGGCTCACCAAATTTCGTTCTTCTAGGTTAAACCGTTCCTTTGCAGTAACCGTTTTCATGTTTAGGTTTCACTCTGTTTTCTCCTATATGGATACATGTAGTTGGAACTCTAAATCAAACACGGTTTGTGCTAGCTCTTTGAAACTTGGCACAATAATGTAGTTCCAAGTTCTATCGCTATGGTTTGTGTGCTATTGAAGTAGCCCGAAGCAGAGATTGACGAGAATCCCTTTCATTGAAAGGGGTTGCCAAGCTTCCAAAAAACTGCGAGTTTCCTGAAATCTCAGCAAACTTTTTTTCACCCAATCTTGATGATACTTGCAGGTAGTGATCAGTACACGAATCTCACTTGGCTCACCAAATTTCGTTCTTCTAGGTTAAACCGTTCCTTTGCAGTAACCGTTTTCATGTTTAGGTTTCACTCTGTTTTCTCCTATATGGATACATGTAGTTGAAACTCTAAATCAAACACGTTTTGTGCTAGCTCTTTGAAACTTGGCACAATAATGTAGTTCCAAGTTCTATCGCTATGGTTTGTGTGCTATTGAAGTAGCCCCAAGCAGAGACTGACGAGAATCCCTTTCATTGAAAGGGGTTGCCAAGCTTTCAAAAAACTACGAGTTTCCTGAAATCTCAGCGAACATTTTTTCACCCAATCTTGATGATACTTGCAGGTAGTGATCAGTACACGAATCTCACTTGGCTCACCAAATTTCGTTCTTCTAGGTTAAACCGTTCCTTTGCAGTAACCGTTTTCATGTTTAGGTTTCACTCTGTTTTCTCCTATATGGATACATGTAGTTGGAACTCTAAATCAAACACGGTTTGTGCTAGCTCTTTGAAACTTGGCACAATAATGTAGTTCCAAGTTCTATCGCTATGGTTTGTGTGCTATTGAAGTAGCCCCAAGCAGAGACTGACGAGAATCACTTTCATTGAAAGGGGTTGCCAAGCTTCCAAAAAACTACGAGTTTCCTGAAATCTCAGCAAACATTTTTTCACCCAATCTTGATGATACTTGCAGGTAATGATCAGTACAGCAAGCTCACTTGGCTCACCAAATTTCGTTCTTCTAGGTTAAACCGTTCCTTTGCAGTAACCGTTTTCATGTTTAGGTTTCACTCTGTTTTCTCCTATATGGATACATGTAGTTGGAACTCTAAATCAAACACGGTTTGTGCTAGCTCTTTGAAACTTGGCACAATAATGTAGTTCCAAGTTCTATCGCTATGGTTTGTGTCCTATTGAAGTAGCCCCAAGCAGAGACTGACGAGAATCACTTTCATTGAAAGGGGTTGCCAAGCTTCCAAAAAACTACGAGTTTCCTGAAATCTCAGCAAACATTTTTTCACCCAATCTTGATGATACTTGCAGGTAATGATCAGTACAGCAAGCCAACTTGGCTCACCAAATTTCGTTCTTCTAGGTTAAACCGTTCCTTTGCAGTAACCGTTTTCATGTTTAGGTTTCACTCTGTTTTCTCCTATATGGATACATGTAGTTGGAACTCTAAATCAAACACGGTTTGTGCTAGCTCTTTGAAACTTGGCACAATAATGTAGTTCCAAGTTCTATCGCTATGGTTTGTGTCCTATTGAAGTAGCCCCAAGCAGAGACTGACGAGAATCACTTTCATTGAAAGGGGTTGCCAAGCTTCCAAAAAACTACGAGTTTCCTGAAATCTCAGCAAACATTTTTTCACCCAATCTTGATGATACTTGCAGGTAATGATCAGTACAGCAAGCCCACTTGGCTCACCAAATTTCGTTCTTCTAGGTTAAACCTTTCCTTTGCAGTAACCGTTTTCATGTTTAGGTTTCACTCTGTTTTCTCCTATATGGACACATGTAGTTGGAACTCTAAATCAAACACGGTTTGTGCTAGCTCTTTGAAACTTGGCACAATTATGTAGTTCAAAGTTCTATCGCTCTGGTTTGTGTCCTATTGAAGTAGCCCCAAGCAGAGACTGAAGAGAATCACTTTCATTGAAATTGGTTGCCAAGCTTCCAAAAAACTACGAGTTTCCTGAAATCTCAGCAAACATTTTTTCACCCATTCTTGATGATACTTGCAGGTAATGATCAGTACAGCAAGCCAACTTGGCTCACGAAATTTCGTTCTTCTCGGTTAAACCTTTCCTTTGCAGTAACCGTTTTCATATCTAGGTTTCACTCTGTTTTCTCCTATATGGACACATGTAGTTGGAACTGTAAATCAAACACGGTTTGTGCTAGCTCTTTGAAACTTGGCACAATAATGTAGTTCCAAGTTCTATCGCTATGGTTTGTGTCCTATTGAAGTAGCCCCAAGCAGAGACTGACGAGAATCACTTTCATTGAAAGGGGTTGCCAAGCTTCCAAAAAACTACGAGTTTCCTGAAATCTCAGCAAACATTTTTTCACCCAATCTTGATGATACTTGCAGGTAATGATCAGTACACCAATCCCACTTGGCTCACCAAATTTCGTTCTTCTAGGTTAAACCGTTCCTTTGCAGTAACCGTTTTCATGTTTAGGTTTCACTCTGTTTTCTCCTATATGGATACATGTAGTTGGAACTCTAAATCAAACACGGTTTGTGCTAGCTCTTTGAAACTTGGCACAATAATGTAGTTCCAAGTTCTATCGCTATGGTTTGTGTCCTATTGAAGTAGCCCCAAGCAGAGACTGACGAGAATCACTTTCATTGAAAGGGGTTGCCAAGCTTCCAAAAAACTACGAGTTTCCTGAAATCTCAGCAAACATTTTTTCACCCAATCTTGATGATACTTGCAGGTAGTGATCAGTACACGAATCTCACTTGGCTCACCAAATTTCGTTCTTCTAGGTTAAACCGTTCCTTTGCAGTAACCGTTTTCATGTTTAGGTTTCACTCTGTTTTCTCCTATATGGATACATGTAGTTGGAACTCTAAATCAAACACGGTTTGTGCTAGCTCTTTGAAACTTGGCACAATAATGTAGTTCCAAGTTCTATCGCTATGGTTTGTGTGCTATTGAAGTAGCCCCAAGCAGAGACTGACGAGAATCCCTTTCATTGAAAGGGGTTGCCAAGCTTCCAAAAAACTACGAGTTTCCTGAAATCTCAGCAAACATTTTTTCACCCAATCTTGATGATACTTGCAGGTAATGATCAGTACACCAATCCAACTTGGCTCACCAAATTTCGTTCTTCTAGGTTAAACCGTTCCTTTGCAGTAACCGTTTTCATGTTTAGGTTTCACTCTGTTTTCTCCTATATGGATACATGTAGTTGGAACTCTAAATCAAACACGGTTTGTGCTAGCTCTTTGAAACTTGGCACAATAATGTAGTTCCAAGTTCTATCGCTATGGTTTGTGTGCTATTGAAGTAGCCCCAAGCAGAGACTGACGAGAATCACTTTCATTGAAAGGGGTTGCCAAGCTTCCAAAAAACTACGAGTTTCCTGAAATCTCAGCAAACATTTTTTCACCCAATCTTGATGATACTTGCAGGTAATGATCAGTACACCAATCCCACTTGGCTCACCAAATTTTCGTTCTTCTAGGTTAAACCGTTCCTTTGCAGTAACCGTTTTCATGTTTAGGTTTCACTCTGTTTTCTCCTATATGGATACATGTAGTTGGAACTCTAAATCAAACACGGTTTGTGCTAGCTCTTTGAAACTTGGCACAAAAATGTAGTTCCAAGTTCTATCGCTATGGTTTGTGTGCTATTGAAGTAGCCCCAAGCAGAGACTGACGAGAATCCCTTTCATTGAAAGGGATTGCCAAGCTTCCAAAAAACTACGAGTTTCCTGAAATCTCAGCAAAGATTTTTTCACCCAATCTTGATGATACTTGCAGGTAATGATCAGTACAGCAAGCCTACTTGGCTCACCAAATTTCGTTCTTCTAGGTTAAACCTTTCCTTTGCAGTAACCGTTTTCATGTTTATGTTTCACTCTGTTTTCTCCTATATGGATACATGTAGTTGGAACTCTAAAAAAAACACGGTTTGTGCTAGCTCTTTGAAACTTGGCACAATAATGTAGTTCCAAGTTCTATCGCTATGGTTTGTGTCCTATTGAAGTAGCCCCAAGCAGAGACTGACGAGAATCACTTTCATTAAAAGGGGTTGCCAAGCTTCCAAAAAACTACGAGTTTCCTGAAATCTCAGCAAACATTTTTTCACCCAATCTTGATTATACTTGCAGGTAATGATCAGTATAGCAAGCCCACTTGGTTCACAAAATTTCGTTCTTCTAGGTTAAACCGTTCCTTTGCAGTAACCGTTTTCATGTTTAGGTTTCACTCTGTTTTCTCCTATATGGACACATGTAGTTGGAACTGTAAATCAAACACGGTTTGTGCTAGCTCTTTGAAACCTTGGCACAATTATGTAGTTCAAAGTTCTATCGCTCTGGTTTGTGTCTATTGAAGTAGCCCCAAGCAGAGACTGACGAGAATCACTTTCATTGAAATTGGTTGCCAAGCTTCCAAAAAACTACGAGTTTCCTGAAATCTCAGCAAACATTTTTTCACCCAATCTTGATGATACTTACAGGTAATGATCAGTACAGCAAGCCCACTTGGCTCACCAAATTTCGTTCTTCTAGGTTAAACCGTTCCTTTGCAGTAACCGTTTTCATGTTTAGGTTTCACTCTGTTTTCTCCTATATGGATACATGTAGTTGGAACTCTAAAAAAAACACGGTTTGTGCTAGCTCTTTGAAACTTGGCACAATAATGTAGTTCCAAGTTCTATCGCTCTGGTTTGTGTCCTATTGAAGTAGCCCCAAGCAGAGACTGAAGAGAATCACTTTCATTGAAATTGGTTGCCAAGCTTCCAAAAAACTACGAGTTTCCTGAAATCTCAGCAAACATTTTTTCACCCAATCTTGATGATACTTGCAGGTAATGATCAGAACAGCAAACCCACTTGGCTCACCAAATATCGTTCTTCTAGGTTAAACCGTTCCTTTGCAGTAACCGTTTTCATGTTTAGGTTTCACTCTGTTTTCTCCTATATGGATACATGTAGTTGGAACTCTAAATCAAACACGGTTTGTGTTAGCTCTTTGAAACTTGGCACAATAATGTAGTTCCAAGTTCTATCGCTATGGTTTGTGTCCTATTGAAGTAGCCCCAAGCAGAGACTGACGAGAATCACTTTCATTGAAATTGGTTGCCAAGCTTCCAAAAAACTACGAGTTTCCTGAAATCTCAGCAAACATTTTTTCACCCAATCTTGATGATACTTGCAGGTAATGATCAGTACAGCAAGCCCACTTGGCTCACCAAATTTCGTTCTTCTAGGTTAAACCGTTCCTTTGCAGTAACCGTTTTCATGTTTAGGTTTCACGCAGTTTTCTCCTATATGGATACATGTATTTGGAACTCTAAATCAAACACGGTTTGTGCTAGCTCTTTGAAACTTGGCACAATAATGTAGTTCCAAGTTCTATCGCTATGGTTTGTGTCCTATTGACGTAGCCCCAAGCAGAGACTGACGAGAATCACTTTCATAAAAAGGGGTTGCCAAGCTTCCAAAAAACTACGAGTTTCCTGAAATCTCAGCAAACATTTTTTCACCCAATCTTGATGATACTTGTAGGTAATGATCAGTACAGCAAGCCCACATGGCTCACCAAATATCGTTCTTCTTGGTTAAACCGTTCCTTTGCAGTAACCGTTTTCATGTTTAGGTTTCACTCTGTTTTCTCCTATATGGATACATGTAGTTGGAACTCTAAATCAAACACGGTTTGTGCTAGCTCTATGAAACTTGGCCAAATAATGTAGCTCCAAGTTCTGTCGCTATGGTTTGTGTCCTATTGAAGTATCCCCAAGCAGAGACTGATGAGAATCCCTTTCATTGAAAGGGGTTGCCAAGCTTCCAAAAAACTACGAGATTCCTGAATTCTCAGCAAACATTTTTTCACCCAATCTTGATGATACTTCCATCTAATAATCAGTACACCAATCCCACTTGGCTCACCAAATTTTGTTCTTCTAGGTTAAACTCTTCCTTTGCACTAACCGTTTTCATGTTTAGGTTTCACTCTGTTTTCTCCTATATGGACACATGTATTTGGAACTCTAAATCAAACACGGTTTGTGCTAGCTCTTTGAAACTAGGCACAATTATGTAGTTCAAAGTTCTATCGCTCTGGTTTGTGTCCTATTGAAGTAGCCCCAAGCAGAGACTGAAGAGAATCACTTTCATTGAAATTGGTTGCCAAGCTTCCAAAAAACTACGAGTTTCCTGAAATCTCAGCAAACATTTTTTCACCCATTCTTGATGATACATGCAGGTAATGATCAGTACAGCAAGCGTACTTGGCTCACGAAATTTCGTTCTTCTCGGTTAAACCTTTCCTTTGCAGTAACCGTTTTCATGTTTAGGTTTCACTCTGTTTTCTCCTATAAGGATACATGTAGTTGGAACTCTAAAAAAAAACACGGTTTGTGCTAGCTCTTTGAAACTTGGCACAATAATGTAGTTCCAAGTTCTATCGCTATGCTTTGTGTCCTATTGAAGTAGCCCCAAGCAGAGACTGACGAGAATCACTTTCTTAAAAAGGGGTTGCCAAGCTTCCAAAAAACTGCGAGTTTCCTGAAATCTCAGCAAACATTTTTTCACCCAATCTTGATGATACTTGCAGGTAGTGATCAGTACACGAATCTCACTTGGCTCACCAAATTACGTTCTTCTAGGTTAAACCGTTCCTTTGCAGTAACCGTTTTCATGTTTAGGTTTCACTCTGTTTTCTCCTATATGGATACATGTAGTTGGAACTCTAAATCAAACACGGTTTGTGCTAGCTCTTTGAAACTTGGCCAAATAATGTAGCTCCAAGTTCTGTCGCTAGGGTTTGTGTCCTATTGAAGTAGCCCCAAGCAGAGACTGACGAGAATCCCTTTCATTGAAAGGGGTTGCCAAGCTTCCAAAAAACTACGAGTTTCCTGAATTCTCAGCAAACATTTTTTCACCCAATCTTGAAGATACTTCCATCTAATAATCAGTTCACCAATCCCACTTGGCTCACCAAATTTTGTTCTTCTAGGTTAAACTCTTCCTTTGCACTAACCGTTTTCATGTTTAGGTTTCACTCTGTTTTCTCCTATACGGACACATGTATTTGGAACTCTAAATAAAACACGGTTTGTGCTAGCTCTTTGAAACTAGGCACAATTATGTAGTTCAAAGTTCTATCGCTCTGGTTTGTGTCCTATTGAAGTAGACCCAAGCAGAGACTGATGAGAATCACTTTCATTGAAATTGGTTGCCAAGCTTCCAAAAAACTACGAGTTTCCTGAAATCTCAGCAAACATTTTTTCACCCATTCTTGATGATACTTGCAGGTAATGATCAGTACAGCAAGCCTACTTGGCTCACCAAATATCGTTCTTCTAGGTTAAACCGTTCCTTTGCAGTAACCCTTTTCATGTTTAGGTTTCACTCTGTTTTCTCCTATATGGATACATGTAGTTGGAACTCTAAAAAAAACACGGTTTGTGCTAGCTCTTTGAAACTTGGCACAATAATGTAGTTCCAAGTTCTATCGCTCTGGTTTGTGTCCTATTGAAGTAGCCCCAAGCAGAGACTGAAGAGAATCACTTTCATTGAAATTGGTTGCCAAGCTTCCAAAAAACTACGAGTTTCCTGAAATCTCAGCAAACATTTTTTCACCCAATCTTGATGATACTTGCAGGTAATGATCAGAACAGCAAACCCACTTGGCTCACCAAATATCGTTCTTCTAGGTTAAACCATTCCTTTGCAGTAACCGTTTTCATGTTTAGGTTTCACTCTGTTTTCTCCTATATGGATACATGTAGTTGGAACTCTAAATCAAACACGGTTTGTGCTAGCTCTTTGAAACTTGGCACAATAATGTAGTTCCAAGTTCTTTCGCTATGGTTTGTGTCCTATTGAAGTAGCCCCAAGCAGAGACTGACGAGAATCACTTTCATTGAAATTGGTTGCCAAGATTCCAAAAAACTACGAGTTTCCTGAAATCTCAGCAAACATTTTTTCACCCAATCTTGATGATACTTGCAGGTAATGATCAGTACAGCAAGCCCACTTGGCTCACCAAATTTCGTTCTTCTAGGTTAAACCGTTCCTTTGCAGTAACCGTTTTCATGTTTAGGTTTCACTCAGTTTTCTCCTATATGGATACATGTAGTTGGAACTCTAAATCAAACACGGTTTGTGCTAGCTCTTTGAAACTTGGCACAATAATGTAGTTCCAAGTTCTATCGCTATGGTTTGTGTCCTATTGACGTAGCCCCAAGCAGAGACTGACGAGAATCACTTTCATAAAAAGGGGTTGCCAAGCTTCCAAAAAACTACGAGTTTCCTGAAATCTCAGCAAACATTTTTTCACCCAATCTTGATGATACTTGCAGGTAATGATCAGAACAGCAAGCCCACTTGGCTCACCAAATATCGTTCTTCTAGGTTAAACCGTTCCTTTGCAGTAACCGTTTTCATGTTTAGGTTTCACTCTGTTTTCTCCTATATGGATACATGTACTTGGAACTCTAAATCAAACACGGTTTGTGCTAGCTCTTTAAACTTGGCACAATAATGTAATTCCAAGTTCTATCGCTACGGTTTGTGTCCTATTGAAGTAGCCCCAAGCAGAGACTGACGAGAATCACTTTCATTGAAATTGGTTGCCAAGCTTCCAAAAAACTACGAGTTTCCTGAAATCTCAGCAAACATTTTTTCACCCATTCTTGATGATACTTGCAGGTAATGATCAGTACAGCAAGCCTACTTGGCTCACCAAATATCGTTCTTCTAGGTTAAACCGTTCCTTTGCAGTAACCGTTTTCATGTTTAGGTTTCACTCTGTTTTCTCCTATATGGATACATGTAGTTGGAACTCTAAAAAAAACACGGTTTGTGCTAGCTCTTTGAAACTTGGCACAATAATGTAGTTCCAAGTTCTATCGCTCTGGTTTGTGTCCTATTGAAGTAGCCCCAAGCAGAGACTGAAGAGAATCACTTTCATTGAAATTGGTTGCCAAGCTTCCAAAAAACTACGAGTTTCCTGAAATCTCAGCAAACATTTTTTCACCCAATCTTGATGATACTTGCAGGTAATGATCAGAACAGCAAACCCACTTGGCTCACCAAATATCGTTCTTCTAGGTTAAACCGTTCCTTTGCAGTAACCGTTTTCATGTTTAGGTTTCACTCTGTTTTCTCCTATATGGATACATGTAGTTGGAACTCTAAATCAAACACGGTTTGTGCTAGCTCTTTGAAACTTGGCACAATAATGTAGTTCCAAGTTCTATCGCTATGGTTTGTGTCCTATTGAAGTAGCCCCAAGCAGAGACTGACGAGAATCACTTTCATTGAAATTGGTTGCCAAGATTCCAAAAAACTACGAGTTTCCTGAAATCTCAGCAAACATTTTTTCACCCAATCTTGATGATACTTGCAGGTAATGATCAGTACAGCAAGCACACTTGGCTCACCAAATTTCGTTCTTCTAGGTTAAACCGGTCCTTTGCAGTAACCGTTTTCATGTTTAGGTTTCACTCAGTTTCCTCCTATATGGATACATGTAGTTGGAACTCTAAATCAAACACGGTTTGTGCTAGCCCTTTGAAATTGGCACAATAATGTAGTTCCAAGTTCTATCGCTATGGTTTGTGTGCTATTGAAGTAGCCCCAAGCAGAGACTGACGAGAATCACTTTCATAAAAAGGGGTTGCCAAGCTTCCAAAAAACTACGAGTTTCCTGAAATCTCAGCAAACATTTTTTCACCCAATCTTGATGATACTTGCAGGTAATGATCAGTACAGCAAGCCAACATGGCTCACCAAATATCGTTCTTCTAGGTTAAATCGTTCCTTTGCAGTAACCGTTTTCATGTTTAGGTTTCACTCTGTTTTCTCCTATATGGATACATGTAGTTGGAACTCTAAATCAAACACGGTTTGTGCTAGCTCTATGAAACTTGGCCAAATAATGTAGCTCCAAGTTCTGTCGCTATGGTTTGTGTCCTATTGAAGTAGCCCCAAGCAGAGACTGACGAGAATCCCTTTCATTGAAAGGGGTTGCCAAGCTTCCAAAAAACTACGAGTTTCCTGAATTCTCAGCAAACATTTTTTCACCCAATCTTGATGATACTTCCATCTAATAATCAGTACACCAATCCCACTTGGCTCACCAAATTTTGTTCTTCTAGGTTAAACTCTTCCTTTGCACTAACCGTTTTCATGTTTAGGTTTCACTCTGTTTTCTCCTATATGGACACATGTATTTGGAACTCTAAATCAAACACGGTTTGTGCTAGCTCTTTGAATCTTGGCACAATTATGTAGTTCAAAGTTCTATCGCTCTGGTTGGTGTCCTATTGAAGTAGCCCCAAGCAGAGACTGAAGAGAATCACTTTCATTGAAATTGGTTGCCAAGCTTCCAAAAAACTACGAGTTTCCTGAAATCTCAGCAAACATTTTTTCACCCATTCTTGATGATACTTGCAGGTAATGATCAGTACAGCAAGCGTACTTGGCTCACGAAATTTCGTTCTTCTCGGTTAAACCTTTCCTTTGCAGTAACCGTTTTCATATCTAGGTTTCACTCTGTTTTCTCCTATATGGACACATGTAGTTGGAACTGTAAATCAAACACGGTTTGTGCTAGCTCTTTGAAACTTGGCACAATAATGTAGTTCCAAGTTCTATCGCTATGGTTTGTGTCCTATTGAAGTAGCCCCAAGCAGAGACTGACGAGAATCACTTTCATTGAAATTCCTTGCCAAGCTTCCAAAAAACTACGAGTTTCCTGAAATCTCAGCAAATATTTTTTCACCCAATCTTGATGATACTTGCAGGTAATGATCAGTACACCAATGCCACTTGGCTCACCAAATTTCGTTCTTCTAGGTTAAACCGTTCCTTTGCAGGAACCGTTTTCATGTTTAGGTTTCACTCTGTTTTCTCCTATATGGACACATGTAGTTGGAACTCTAAATCAAACACGGTTTGTGCTACCTCTTTGAAACTTGGCACAATTATGTAGTTCAAAGTTCTATCGCTATGGTTTGTGTCCTATTGAAGTAGCCCCAAGCAGAGACTGACGAGAATCCCTTTCATTGAAAGGGGTTGCCAAGCTTCCAAAAAACTACGAGTTTCCTGAAATCTCAGCAAACATTTTTTCACCCAATCTTGATGATACTTCCATTTAATGATCAGTACACCAATCCCACTTGGCTCACCAAATTTCGTTCTTCTAGGTTAAACCGTTCCTTTGCAGTAACCGTTTTCATGTTTAGGTTTCACTCTGTTTTCTCCTATATGGATACATGTAGTTGGAACTCTAAATCAAACACGGTTTGTGCTAGCCCTTTGAAACTTGGCACAATAATGTAGTTCCAAGTTCTATCGCTATGGTTTGTGTGCTATTGAAGTAGCCCCAAGCAGAGACTGACGAGAATCACTTTCATTGAAAGGGGTTGCCAAGCTTCCAAAAAACTGCGAGTTTCCTGAAATTTCAGCAAACATTTTTTCACCCAATATTGATGATACGTGCAGGTAGTGATCAGTACACGAATCTCACTTGGCTCACCAAATTTCGTTCTTCTAGGTTAAACCGTTCCTTTGCAGTAACCGTTTTCATGTTTAGGTTTCACTCTGTTTTCTCCTATATGGATACATGTAGTTGGAAGTCTAAATCAAACACGGTTTGAGCTAGCTCTTTGAAACTTGGCACAATAATGTAGTTCCAAGTTCTTTCGCTATGGTTTGTGTGCTATTGAAGTAGCCCCAAGCAGAGACTGACGAGAATCCCTTTCATTGAAAGGGGTTGCCAAGCTTCCAAAAAACTACGAGTTTCCTGAAATCTCAGCAAACATTTTTTCACCCAATCTTGATGATACTTCCATTTAATGATCAGTACACCAATCCCACTTGGCTCACCAAATTTCGTTCTTCTAGGTTAAACCATTCCTTTGCAGTAACCGTTTTCATGTTTAGGTTTCACTCTGTTTTCTCCTATATGGATACATGTAGTTGGAACTCTAAATCAAACACGGTTTGTGCTAGCTCTTTGAAACTTGGCACAATAATGTAGTTCCAAGTTCTATCGCTATGGTTTGTGTGCTATTGAAGTAGCCCCAAGCAGAGACTGACGAGAATCCCTTTCATTGAAAGGGGTTGCCAAGCTTCCAAAAAACTACGAGTTTCCTGAAATCTCAGCAAACATTTTTTCACCCAATCTTGATGATACTTGCAGGTAATGATCAGTACAGCAAGCCCACTTGGCTCACCAAATTTCGTTCTTCTAGGTTAAACCGTTCCTTTGCAGTAACCGTTTTCATGTTTAGGTTTCACTCAGTTTTCTCCTATATGGATACATGTAGTTGGAACTCTAAATCAAACACGGTTTGTGCTAGCTCTTTGAAACTTGGCACAATAATGTAGTTCCAAGTTCTATCGCTATGGTTTGTGTCCTATTGACGTAGCCCCAAGCAGAGACTGACGAGAATCACTTTCATAAAAAGGGGTTGCCAAGCTTCCAAAAAACTACGAGTTTCCTGAAATCTCAGCAAACATTTTTTCACCCAATCTTGATGATACTTGCAGGTAATGATCAGAACAGCAAGCCCACTTGGCTCACCAAATATCGTTCTTCTAGGTTAAACCGTTCCTTTGCAGTAACCGTTTTCATGTTTAGGTTTCACTCTGTTTTCTCCTATATGGATACATGTACTTGGAACTCTAAATCAAACACGGTTTGTGCTAGCTCTTTAAACTTGGCACAATAATGTAAGTCCAAGTTCTATCGCTATGGTTTGTGTCCTATTGAAGTAGCCCCAAGCAGAGACTGACGAGAATCACTTTCATTGAAATTGGTTGCCAAGCTTCCAAAAAACTACGAGTTTCCTGAAATCTCAGCAAACATTTTTTCACCCAATCTTGATGATACTTGCAGGTAATGATCAGAACAGCAAACCCACTTGGCTCACCAAATATCGTTCTTCTAAGTTAAACCGTTCCTTTGCAGTAACCGTTTTCATGTTTAGGTTTCACTCTGTTTTCTCCTATATGGATACATGTAGTTGGAACTCTAAATCAAACACGGTTTGTGCTAGCTCTTTGAAACTTGGCACAATAATGTAGTTCCAAGTTCTGTCGCTATGGTTTGTGTCCTATTGAAGTAGCCCCAAGCAGAGACTGACGAGAATCACTTTCATTGAAATTGGTTGCCAAGATTCCAAAAAACTACGAGTTTCCTGAAATCTCAGCAAACATTTTTTCACCCAATCTTGATGATACTTGCAGGTAATGATCAGTACAGCAAGCCCACTTGGCTCACCAAATTTCGTTCTTCTAGGTTAAACCGGTCCTTTGCAGTAACCGTTTTCATGTTTAGGTTTCACTCAGTTTTCTCCTATATGGATACATGTAGTTGGAACTCTAAATCAAACACGGTTTGTGCTAGCCCTTTGAAACTTGGCACAATAATGTAGTTCCAAGTTCTATCGCTATGGTTTGTGTCCTATTGACGTAGCCCCAAGCAGAGACTGACGAGAATCACTTTCATAAAAAGGGGTTGCCAAGCTTCCAAAAAACTACGAGTTTCCTGAAATCTCAGCAAACATTTTTTCACCCAATCTTGATGATACTTGCAGGTAATGATCAGTACAGCAAGCCAACATGGCTCACCAAATATCGTTCTTCTAGGTTAAATCGTTCCTTTGCAGTAACCGTTTTCATGTTTAGGTTTCACTCTGTTTTCTCCTATATGGATACATGTAGTTGGAACTCTAAATCAAACACGGTTTGTGCTAGCTCTATGAAACTTGGCCAAATAATGTAGCTCCAAGTTCTGTCGCTATGGTTTGTGTCCTATTGAAGTAGCCCCAAGCAGAGACTGACGAGAATCCCTTTCATTGAAAGGGGTTGCCAAGCTTCCAAAAAACTACGAGTTTCCTGAATTCTCAGCAAACATTTTTTCACCCAATCTTGATGATACTTCCATCTAATAATCAGTACACCAATCCCACTTGGCTCACCAAATTTTGTTCTTCTAGGTTAAACTCTTCCTTTGCACTAACCGTTTTCATGTTTAGGTTTCACTCTGTTTTCTCCTATATGGACACATGTATTTGGAACTCTAAATCAAACACGGTTTGTGCTAGCTCTTTGAATCTTGGCACAATTATGTAGTTCAAAGTTCTATCGCTCTGGTTTGTGTCCTATTGAAGTAGCCCCAAGCAGAGACTGAAGAGAATCACTTTCATTGAAATTGGTTGCCAAGCTTCCAAAAAACTACGAGTTTCCTGAAATCTCAGCAAACATTTTTTCACCCATTCTTGATGATACTTGCAGGTAATGATCAGTACAGCAAGCGTACTTGGCTCACGAAATTTCGTTCTTCTCGGTTAAACCTTTCCTTTGCTGTAACCGTTTTCATATCTAGGTTTCACTCTGTTTTCTCCTATATGGACACATGTAGTTGGAACTGTAAATCAAACACGGTTTGTGCTAGCTCTTTGAAACTTGGCACAATAATGTAGTTCCAAGTTCTATCGCTATGGTTTGTGTCCTATTGAAGTAGCCCCAAGCAGAGACTGACGAGAATCACTTTCATTGAAATTCCTTGCCAAGCTTCCAAAAAACTACGAGTTTCCTGAAATCTCAGCAAATATTTTTTTCACCCAATCTTGATGATACTTGCAGGTAATGATCAGTACACCAATGCCACTTGGCTGACCAAATTTCGTTCTTCTAGGTTAAACCGTTCCTTTGCAGGAACCGTTTTCATGTTTAGGTTTCACTCTGTTTTCTCCTATATGGACACATGTAGTTGGAACTCTAAATCAAACACGGTTTGTGCTACCTCTTTGAAACTTGGCACAATTATGTAGTTCAAAGTTCTATCGCTATGGTTTGTGTCCTATTGAAGTAGCCCCAAGCAGAGAGTGACGAGAATCCCTTTCATTGAAAGGGGTTGCCAAGCTTCCAAAAAACTACGAGTTTCCTGAAATCTCAGCAAACATTTTTTCACCCAATCTTGATGATACTTCCATTTAATGATCAGTACACCAATCCCACTTGGCTCACCAAATTTCGTTCTTCTAGGTTAAACCGTTCCTTTGCAGTAACCGTTTTCATGTTTAGGTTTCACTCTGTTTTCTCCTATATGGATATATGTAGTTGGAACTCTAAATCAAACACGGTTTGTGCTAGCCCTTTGAAACTTGGCACAATAATGTAGTTCCAAGTTCTATCGCTATGGTTTGTGTGCTATTGAAGTAGCCCCAAGCAGAGACTGACGAGAATCACTTTCATTGAAAGGGGTTGCCAAGCTTCCAAAAAACTACGAGTTTCCTGAAATCTCAGCAAACATTTTTTCACCCAATATTGATGATACGTGCAGGTAGTGATCAGTACACGAATCTCACTTGGCTCACCAAATTTCGTTCTTCTAGGTTAAACCGTTCCTTTGCAGTAACCGTTTTCATGTTTAGGTTTCACTCTGTTTTCTCCTATATGGATACATGTAGTTGGAAGTCTAAATCAAACACGGTTTGAGCTAGCTCTTTGAAACTTGGCACAATAATGTAGTTCCAAGTTCTTTCGCTATTGTTTGTGTGCTATTGAAGTAGCCCCAAGCAGAGACTGACGAGAATCCCTTTCATTGAAAGGGGTTGCCAAGCTTCCAAAAAACTACGAGTTTCCTGAAATCTCAGCAAACATTTTTTCACCCAATCTTGATGATACTTCCATTTAATGATCAGTACACCAATCCCACTTGGCTCACCAAATTTCGTTCTTCTAGGTTAAACCATTCCTTTGCAGTAACCGTTTTCATGTTTAGGTTTCACTCTGTTTTCTCCTATATGGATACATGTAGTTGGAACTCTAAATCAAACACGGTTTGTGCTAGCTCTTTGAAACTTGGCACAATAATGTAGTTCCAAGTTCTATCGCTATGGTTTGTGTGAAATTGAAGTAGCCCCAAGCAGAGACTGACGAGAATCACTTTCATTGAAAGGGGTTGCCAAGCTTCCAAAAAACTGTGAGTTTCCTGAAATCTCAGCAAACATTTTTTCACCCAATCTTGATGTTACTTGCAGGTAGTGATCGGTACACGAATCTCACTTGGCTCACCAAATTTCGTTCTTCTAGGTTAAACCGTTCCTTTGCAGTAACCGTTTTCATGTTTAGGTTTCACTCTGTTTTCTCCTATATGGATACATGTAGTTGGAACTCTAAATCAAACACGGTTTGAGCTAGCTCTTTGAAACTTGGCACAAAAATGTAGTTCCAAGTTCTATCGCTATGGTTTGTGTGCTATTGAAGTAGCCCCAAGCAGAGACTGACGAGAATCCCTTTCATTGAAAGGGATTGCCAAGCTTCCAAAAAACTACGAGTTTCCTGAAATCTCAGCAAACATTTTTTCACCCAATCTTGATGATACTTGCAGGTAATGATCAGTACAGCAAGCCTACTTGGCTCACCAAATTTCGTTCTTCTAGGTTAAACCGTTCCTTTGCAGTAACCGTTTTCATGTTTAGGTTTCACTCTGTTTTCTCCTATATGGATACATGTAGTTGGAACTCTAAATCAAACACGTTTTGTGCTAGCTCTTTGAAACTTGGCACAATAATGTAGTTCCAAGTTCTATCGCTATGGTTTGTGTGCTATTGAAGTAGCCCCAAGCAGAGACTGACGAGAATCCCTTTCATTGAAAGGGGTTGCCAAGCTTTCAAAAAACTACGAGTTTCCTGAAATCTCAGCGAACATTTTTTCACCCAATCTTGATGATACTTGCAGGTAGTGATCAGTACACGAATCTCACTTGGCTCACCAAATTTCGTTCTTCTAGTTTAAACCGTTCCTTTGCAGTAACCGTTTTCATGTTTAGGTTTCACTCTGTTTTCTCCTATATGGATACATGTAGTTGGAACTCTAAATCAAACACGGTTTTGCAAGCTCTTTGAAACTTGGCACAATAATGTAGTTCCAAGTTCTATCGCTATGTTTTGTGTGCTATTGAAGTAGCCCCAAGCAGAGACTGACGAGAATCCCTTTCATTGAAAGGTGTTGCCAAGCTTCCAAAAAAATACGAGTTTCCTGAAATTTCAGCAAACATTTTTTCACCCAATCTTGATGATACTTGCAGGTAGTGATCAGTAAACGAATCTCACTTGGCTCACCAAATTTCGTTCTTCTAGGTTAAACCGTTCCTTTGCAGTAACCGTTTTCATGTTTAGGTTTCACTCTGTTTTCTCCTATATGGATACATGTAGTTGGAACTCTAAATCAAACACGGTTTGTGCTAGCTCTTTGAAACTTGGCACAATAATGTAGTTCCAAGTTCTATCGCTATGGTTTGTGTGCTATTGAAGTAGCCCCAAGCAGAGACTGACGAGAATCCCTTTCATTGAAAGGGGTTGCCAAGCTTTCAAAAAACTACGAGTTTCCTGAAATCTCAGCAAACATTTTTTCAACCAATCTTGATGATACTTCCATTTAATGATCAGTACACCAATCCAACTTGGCTCACCAAATTTCATTCTTCTAGGTTAAACCGTACCTTTGCAGTAACCGTTTTCATGTTTAGGTTTCACTGTGTTTTCTCCTATATGGATACATGTAGTTGGAACTCTAAATCAAACACGGTTTGTGCTAGCTCTTTGAAACTTGGCACAATTATGTAGTTCCAAGTTCTATCGCTATGGTTTGTGTGCTATTGAAGTAGCCCCAAGCAGAGACTGACGAGAATCACTTTCATTGAAAGGGGTTGCCAAGCTTCCAAAAAACTGTGAGTTTCCTGAAATCTCAGCAAACATTTTTTCACCCAATCTTGATGATACTTGCAGGTAATGATCAGTACAGCAAGCCTACTTGGCTCACCAAATTTCGTTCTTCTAGGTTAAACCTTTCCTTTGCAGTAACCGTTTTCATGTTTAGGTTTCACTCTGTTTTCTCCTATATGGACACATGTAGTTGGAACTGTAAATCAAACACGGTTTGTGCTAGCTCTTTGAAACTTGGCACAATTATGTAGTTCAAAGTTCTATCGCTCTGGTTTGTGTCCTATTGAAGTAGCCCCAAGTAGAGACTGAAGAGAATCACTTTCATTGAAATTGGTTGCCAAGCTTCCAAAAAACTACGAGTTTCCTGAAATCTCAGCAAACATTTTTTCACCCAATCTTGATGATACTTGCAGGTAATGGTCAGAACAGCAAGCCCACTTGGCTCACCAAATATCGTTCTTCTAGGTTAAACCGTTCCTTTGCAGTAACCGTTTTCATGTTTAGGTTTCACTCTGTTTTCTCCTATATGGATACATGTAGTTGGAACTCTAAATCAAACACGGTTTGTGCTAGCTCTTTGAAACTTGGCACAATAATGTAGTTCCAAGTTCTATCGCTATGGTTTGTGTCCTATTGAAGTAGCCCCAAGCAGAGACTGACGAGAATCACTTTCATTGAAATTGGTTGCCAAGCTTCCAAAAAACTACGAGTTTCCTGAAATCTCAGCAAACATTTTTTCACCCAATCTTGATGATACTTACAGGTAATGATCAGTACAGCAAGCCCACTTGGCTCACAAATTTCGTTCTTCTAGGTTAAACCGTTCCTTTGCAGTAACCGTTTTCATGTTTAGGTTTCACTCTGTTTTCTCCTATATGGATACATGTAGTTGGAACTCTAAAAAAAAACACGGTTTGTGCTAGCTCTTTGAAACTTGGCACAATAATGTAGTTCCAAGTTCTATCGCTATGCTTTGTGTCCTATTGAAGTAGCCCCAAGCAGAGACTGACGAGAATCACTTTCTTAAAAAGGGGTTGCCAAGCTTCCAAAAAACTACGAGTTTCCTGAAATCTCAGCAAACATTTTTTCACCCAATCTTGATGATACTTGCAGGTAATGATCAGAACAGCAAACCCACTTGGCTCACCAAATATCGTTCTTCTAGGTTAAACCGTTCCTTTGCAGTAACCGTTTTCATGTTTAGGTTTCACTCTGTTTTCTCCTATATGGATACATGTAGTTGGAACTCTAAATCAAACACGGTTTGTGCTAGCTCTTTAAACTTGGCACAATAATGTAATTCCAAGTTCTATCGCTATGGTTTGTGTCCTATTGAAGTAGCCCCAAGCAGAGACTGACGAGAATCACTTTCATTGAAATTGGTTGCCAAGCTTCCAAAAACTACGAGTTTCCTGAAATCTCAGCAAACATTTTTTCACCCATTCTTGATGATACTTGCAGGTAATGATCAGTACAGCAAGCCTACTTGGCTCACCAAATATCGTTCTTCTAGGTTAAACCGTTCCTTTGCAGTAACCGTTTTCATGTTTAGGTTTCACTCTGTTTTCTCCTATATGGATACATGTAGTTGGAACTCTAAAAAAAAACACGGTTTGTGCTAGCTCTTTGAAACTTGGCACAATAATGTAGTTCCAAGTTCTATCGCTCTGCTTTGTGTCCTATTGAAGTAGCCCCAAGCAGAGACTGAAGAGAATCACTTTCATTGAAATTGGTTGCCAAGCTTCCAAAAAACTACGAGTTTCCTGAAATCTCAGCAAACATTTTTTCACCCAATCTTGATGATACTTGCAGGTAATGATCAGAACAGCAAACCCACTTGGCTCACCAAATATCGTTCTTCTAGGTTAAATCGTTCCTTTGCAGTAACCGTTTTCATGTTTAGGTTTCACTCTGTTTTCTCCTATATGGATACATGTAGTTGGAACTCTAAATCAAACACGGTTTGTGCTAGCTCTTTGAAACTTGGCACAATAATATAGTTCCAAGTTCTATCGCTATGGTTTGTGTCCTATTGACGTAGCCCCAAGTAGAGACTGACGAGAATCACTTTCATTGAAATTGGTTGCCAAGCTTCCAAAAAACTACGAGTTTCCTGAAATCTCAGCAAACATTTTTTCACCCAATCTTGATGATACTTGCAGGTAATGATCAGTACAGCAAGCCCACTTGGCTCACCAAATTTCGTTCTTCTAGGTTAAACTCTTCCTTTGCACTAACCGTTTTCATGTTTAGGTTTCACTCTGTTTTCTCCTATATGGACACATGTATTTGGAACTCTAAATCAAACACGGTTTGTGCTAGCTCTTTGAAACTAGGCACAATCATGTAGTTCTAAGTTCTATCGCTCTGGTTTGTGTCCTATTGAAGTAGCCCCAAGCAGAGACTGAAGAGAATCACTTTCATTGAAATTGGTTGCCAAGCTTCCAAAAAACTACGAGTTTCCTGAAATCTCAGCAAACATTTTTTCACCCATTCTTGATGATACATGCAGGTAATGATCAGTACAGCAAGCGTACTTGGCTCACGAAATTTCGTTCTTCTCGGTTAAACCTTTCCTTTGCAGTAACCGTTTTCATGTTTAGTTTTCACTCTGTTTTCTCCTATATGGATACATGTAGTTGGAACTCTAAAAAAAAACACGGTTTGTGCTAGCTCTTTGAAACTTGGCACAATAATGTAGTTCCAAGTTCTATCGCTATGCTTTGTGTCCTATTGAAGTAGCCCCAAGCAGAGACTGACGAGAATCACTTTCTTAAAAAGGGGTTGCCAAGCTTCCAAAAAACTACGAGTTTCCTGAAATCTCAGCAAACATTTTTTCACCCAATCTTGAAGATACTTGCAGGTAATGATCAGAACAGCAAACCCACTTGGCTCACCAAATATCGTTCTTCTAGGTTAAACCGTTCCTTTGCAGTAACCGTTTTCATGTTTAGGTTTCACTCTGTTTTCTCCTATATGGATACATATAGTTGGAACTCTAAATCAAACACGGTTTGTGCTAGCTCTTTGAAACTTGGCACAATAATGTAGTTCCACGTTCTATCGCTATGGTTTGTGTCCTATTGAAGTAGCCCCAAGCAGAGACTGACGAGAATCACTTTCATTGAAATTGGTTGCCAAGCTTCCAAAAAACTACGAGTTTCCTGAAATCTCAGCAAACATTTTTTCACCCAATCTTGATGATACTTGCAGGTAATGATCAGTACAGCAAGCCCACTTGGCTCACCAAATTTCGTTCTTCTAGGTTAAACCGTTCCTTTGCAGTAACCGTTTTCATGTTTAGGTTTCACTCAGTTTTCTCCTATATGGATACATGTATTTGGAACTCTAAATCAAACACGGTTTGTGCTAGCTCTTTGAAACTTGGCACAATAATGTAGTTCCAAGTTCTATCGCTATGGTTTGTGTCCTATTGACGTAGCCCCAAGCAGAGACTGACGAGAATCACTTTCATAAAAAAAGGTTGCCAAGCTTCCAAAAAACTACGAGTTTCCTGAAATCTCAGCAAACATTTTTTCACCCAATCTTGATGATACTTGCAGGTAATGATCAGTACAGCAAGCCCACATGGCTCACCAAATATCGTTCTTCTAGGTTAAACCGTTCCTTTGCAGTAACCGTTTTCATGTTTAAGTTTCACTCTGTTTTCTCCTATATGGATACATGTAGTTGGAACTCTAAATCAAACACGGTTTGTGCTAGCTCTATGAAACTTGGCCAAATAATGTAGCTCCAAGTTCTGTCGCTATGGTTTTTGTGCTATTGAAGTAGCCCCAAGCAGAGACTGACGAGAATCCCTTTCATTGAAAGGGGTTGCCAAGCTTCCAAAAAACTACGAGTTTCCTGAATTCTCAGCAAACATTTTTTCACCCAATCTTGATGATACTTCCATATAATAATCAGTACACCAATCCCACTTGACTCACCAAATTTTGTTCTTCTAGGTTAAACTCTTCCTTTGCACTAACCGTTTTCATGTTTAGGTTTCACTCTGTTTTCTCCTATATGGACACATGTATTTGGAACTCTAAATCAAACACGGTTTGTGCTAGCTCTTTGAAACTTGGCACAATTATGTAGTTCAAAGTTCTATCGCTCTGGTTTGTGTCCTATTGAAGTAGCCCCAAGCAGAGACTGACGAGAATCACTTTCATTGAAATTGGTTGCCAAGCTTCCAAAAAACTACGAGTTTCCTCAAATCTCAGCAAACATTTTTTCACCCAATCTTGATGATACTTGCAGGTAATGATCAGTACAGCAAGCCTACTTGGCTCACGAAATTTCGTTCTTCTCGGTTAAACCTTTCCTTTGCAGTAACCGTTTTCATATCTAGGTTTCACTCTGTTTTCTCCTATATGGACACATGTAGTTGGAACTCTAAATCAAACACGGTTTGTGCTAGCTCTTTGAAACTTGGCACAATTATGTAGTTCAAAGTTCTATCGCTCTGGTTTGTGTCCTATTGAAGTAGCCCCAAGCAGAGACTGAAGAGAATCACTTTCATTCAAATTGGTTGCCAAGCTTCCAAAAAACTACGAGTTTCCTGAAATCTCAGCAAACATTTTTTCACCCATTCTTGATGATACTTGCAGGTAATGATCAGTACAGCAAGCCCACTTGGCTCACCAAATTTCGTTCTTCTTGGTTAAACCTTTCCATTGCAGTAACCGTTTTCATATCTAGGTTTCACTCTGTTTTCTCCTATATGGACACATGTAGTTGGAACTGTAAATCAAACACGGTTTTTCCTAGCTCTTTGAAACTTGGCACAAAAATGTAGTTCCAAGTTCTTTCGCTATGGTTTGTGTCCTATTGAAGTAGCCCCAAGCAGAGACTGACGAGAATCACTTTCATTGAAATTGGTTGCCAAGCTTCCAAAAAACTACGAGTTTCCTGAAATCTCAGCAAACATTTTTTCACCCAATCTTGATGATACTTGCAGGTATTGATCAGTACAGCAAGCCCACTTGGCTCACCAAATTTCGTTCTTCTAGGTAAACCCGTTCCTTTGCAGTAACCATTTTCATGTTTAGGTTTCACTCTGTTTTCTCCTATATGGACACATGTAGTTGGAACTCTAAATCAAACACAGTTTGTGCTAGCTCTTTGCAACTTGGCACAATAATGTAGTTCAAAGTTATATCGCTATGGTTTGTGTCCTATTGAAGTAGCCCCAAGCAGAGACTGACGAGAATCACTTTCATAAAAAGGGGTTGCCAAACTTCCAAAAAACTACGGGTTTCCTGAAATCTCAGCAAACATGTTTTCACCCAATCTTGATGATACTTGCAGGTAATGATCAGTACAGCAAGCCCACATGGCTCACCAAATATCGTTCTTCTAGGTTAAACCATTCCTTTGCAGTAACCATTTTCATGTTTAGGTTTCACTCTGTTTTTTCCTATATGGATACATGTAGTTGGAACTCTAAATCAAACATGGTTTGTGCTAGCTCTTTGAAACTTGGCACAATAATGTAGTTCCAAGTTCTATCGCTATGGTTTGTGTCCTATTGAAGTAGCCCCAAGCAGAGACTGACGAGAATCACTTTCATAAAAAGGGGTTGCCAAGCTTCCAAAAAACTACGAGTTTCCTGAAATCTCAGCAAACATTTTTTCACCCAATCTTGATGATACTTGCAGGTAATGATCAGTTCAGCAAGCCCACTTGGTTCACCAAATTTCGTTCTTCTAGGTTAAACCGTTCCTTTGCAGTAACCTTTTTCATGTTTAGGTTTCACTCTGTTTTCTCCTATATGGATACATGTATTTGGAACTCTAATTAATACACGGTTTGTGCTAGCTCTTTGAAACTTGGCACAATAATGTAGTTCCAAGTTCTATCGCTATGGTTTGTGTCCTATTGAAGTAGCCCCAAGCAGAGACTGACGAGAATCACATTCATAAAAAGGGGTTGCCAAGCTTCCAAAAAACTACGAGTTTCCTGAAATCTCAGCAAACATTTTTTTCCCGAATTTTGATGATACTTGCAGGTAATGATCAGTACAGCAAGCCCACATGGCTCACCAAATTTCGTTCTTCTAGGTTAAACCGTTCCTTTGCAGTAACCGTTTTCATGTTTAGGTTTCACTCAGTTTTCTCCTATATGGATACATGTATTTGGAACTCTAAATCAAACACGGTTTGTGCTAGCTCTTTGAAACTTGGCACAATAATGTAGTTCCAAGTTCTATCGCTATGGTTTGTGTCCTATTGACGTAGCCCCAAGCAGAGACTGACGAGAATCACTTTCATAAAAAAAGGTTGCCAAGCTTCCAAAAAACTACGAGTTTCCTGAAATCTCAGCAAACATTTTTTCACCCAATCTTGATGATACTTGCAGGTAATGATCAGTACAGCAAGCCCACATGGCTCACCAAATATCGTTCTTCTAGGTTAAACCGTTCCTTTGCAGTAACCGTTTTCATGTTTAAGTTTCACTCTGTTTTCTCCTATATGGATACATGTAGTTGGAACTCTAAATCAAACACGGTTTGTGCTAGCTCTATGAAACTTGGCCAAATAATGTAGCTCCAAGTTCTGTCGCTATGGTTTTTGTGCTATTGAAGTAGCCCCAAGCAGAGACTGACGAGAATCCCTTTCATTGAAAGGGGTTGCCAAGCTTCCAAAAAACTACGAGTTTCCTGAAT